>NC_089219.1:170124844-170403922 GCF_963924675.1 Phocoena phocoena | reverse complement strand
GTTTCATTGTCACTTATTTTTTCTTTTGATCTGTACATTTTAATTATTGTAGCTTTATGTATAGTATATTCTAATATCTGAACAGGCAAGCCTTGTCTCAAGACTCCTCTTTTTAAAAAATATTATTATCATTTACTTATTTTGAACCTTAGAATTATTTTATCAAGACTTTGCTCTTTTCCTTTCTTCTCCCCAAACTTTCCAATGGCACTTTTGTTGGAATAAATAAATTGCTTTAGAAAATTTGACCTGTCTTTCAGGAATATAGTATATCATTTCTTTTTTTTTTCTTTTTTTAAGTTTTCTTTTACATCTCTTGTTAAAGTGACAAATCAATTAAATAGTTATGATTTTCTTTTCCTGTGAGTCCACATTTGATGACAATCACTTCTTTTGGAGAATGTGTCCCACTAGTGTTTAGAGACCTAGCACTGCTCTTCTCGTAACTCTCTATCCTCATCCCTCTTTCTTATGCCTTCCCACATAGCAACACTGATGATATTCCCTATGATTCTGAGATATCTTCTTTCTCTTTACACTCTCCTTTTATAGATTCCTTTCTCTGTAGAGAACCCAAGAATTATTACTTAACCCAGAATATCTTTCCAGAGCATGCAGACCTTGCAGACCCAGCACCCCCTGCTCTGGATACACCGTGCAATTACCTCTCCTTCTCATCTGTTCCATGTCCAGTAGTTCAAAGCTCTTCAATGCTCTCACATCAGCCAAGCTGCAACAAATCATCCAGAAGAAATTGTTTTATCTGTTATCGCCCTATAAATATTTGCATTTTTAACAAGGAACTCTACTCTGAATACCCCCACTCTTCTAAAAATGACTAAACCTTAACGGAACGGTTTAACGGTGCTGCAGGCTGGTGGGGACAGTATTTGGGTACTGATAATATTTCCATCACAACACTGATCTTTGTATCAGTTAAGGCCAATCAGGAGATGGAAACCACTTAGTAATTTGATTCGGAAAGTTTAACATACAGAATTGTTAACTTTAACAGAGGATTGCAATAACAAGGGATTGGCTAGTAAGACGTGAAGAGAACTCTAAAGAAGATAGTAATAGCAGATAAAAGGAGCAGAGAGATAACAGCACCCAAAGAAGAAGTGTGCCCCCTCCCCCTTTAGAAATTTTGGGTTTTAAAGAAAAACAAGAAATGCTCTTCCAGGAAAATGCTAAGCTTAGGGAAAGTCTTTAGAATACGCCTGGCCGATGGAACACGATGTAAGAGTTTGCTACATTATCCGTTTGACTCATTAACTTTGTGAATGGTTGTATCCCGTCATTCATTCATTTCTTCCAAAAATATGTTTGGGTTCCTATCACGTGCCAGGCTCCGTTGCTGGCCTCCGGGGTAGGGTAGTGAATGATATATGGTCCTTATTATCCAGGAGCCGACAAGTTAGGGAAAGGAAATAGGTGCAGCTTGTGGGAGCAGCTTCGAGGGAAAGCAGGGCTGGGAAAGCTGGTGTCAAAGGCTGACCTCAGGGAGAAGCTGGCCCCGGGAGGGAGGCAGGAGCAGACCGCGGAGTGCAGAGCTGCTTTCTCGGTCTCCACCGCGCGGTCTGACGCCTTGAGCGGGCGGGGCGGAGCTAGGTGGGAGGGAGGGGTGGGGGCTAGAACCCTTCCCACCTGCGACCCAAAGGAAGAAAGCGAGATTCTATTCGGTTTGCAATTGGAAGGCACTCAGGAGTTAATCAGAGCGAGATTTCGACCCCTCACGCGATTGTCCTCGCTTCCTCCCTTCTAGTGCGTTTAGTAGGCACGTTCCGGACGTTAGTCCAACACCATAAACCAACATGAAATACGGCAGCAGATACGGAAACAGCCGTGGGGAGGAAATGAAAGTGGACCGGGTCGGGTTGGGGTCAGAGTAGGGCGGCGGACCAGGACAAGGGCGAGCTGGCAGAGGAGTCGGCCGAGAACGTATATTCACTGATTTTTATTATTATTATTGTTTTTTACTGGAGCAGACAGCACGTAAAGACAACCAATTAGTCCTCTTTCCAATCCATATTGTGAGCCTCCAGCCCGAGAACTCCCGGCTAATGGCACCGCCCCGGAACCTTGTATCACCGGAACTAGATGCCGAAGTCCTTTGTGTTACAGCCGGACGCAACGCTCACGGAACGCTTCCGGTTAGGAATCATGGCCGCGGCCGTTCGAGAGTCACGTGTGAGTGCGGGGAAAAAGCTGAAAAATTCACTAAAGAAGAAGGGGAAGATGAAAATGATATCCCCGGCTGCAGCATCGGAGCTGGAAGATAAGGACAAAGATGCTACCGATAATGAAGGTAACGTACTAGGGCTGAGTTTGGCTGCTCAGAGGAAAGGCCGGCATGAGTTTGCGGGAAGCAGGGGATGCGAATGCATTTGCCGCTAGCCGCCCGAATTTCGTCTCCTCAGGACGGCGAAGGGGCGACTTTGGCTCCTTGAGAAGGCTTGGGAAAGTGGTGTTCAGGGAAGGGTCCCTGTTGCGTGTTAAAGCTTCCAAGTTCTTTTATTAGACATTTTTATCGTCACTGTAATTAATTAAAACAGCTGAAACTGCTCCTTCTTATAGCAGCAAAACGAAGCTTACAGTAGCAAGGGACGAAAGGAAGGGGGATGTTTGGAATTACAAGAATGAGTTAGTTCTCATATGGAGCCAGGAGCAAAAGGCCGAAAGAGGAAGACGGATGGTATACTTGAATTTTCTTGTGCGGTAGATGCGTGCATCTGTTGGGGAGTTAAGAGATGAGATAGTAAATGAAAGAAGAGTAGGTGGTTAAAGTAGAGTAGCTAAAAGTAGCAGTTGATAACTCTCTCTCTCAGAGACGTGTGCTATTGAAAGGAAGGAAATATATTTTAAGGCTTTCAACCATGATGTGTCCATGCTTCTACTCTTTACCATCGTTCTTGGCACTAGCTTCTTAGGTTAAAGGGGTCTCAGACGACCCCTGACTTACTACTGCCAGTGATTGCTCCTTTGTACTGTCTATAGCTTTGTAACAGCCAGACCTATTCTTTTATAATGTACCTCAGATCATGTCAGTTATCTGCTCAAGATGAGCCAGTGGCTACCCATCTCAGAATAACATCCAAAGTCCTTAGCCTGTGTATGATCTAGTTCAGGCATCTCTCTCATCATCTGCCCCTCTGCGCTGCCCCTTACTAGCCACATTGATATCCTGTGGTTTGTTATACATATTAAACATAACTCTCACACCATGGGTTCTGCATTTGCTGGTTTCACTGCCTAGAATACTTTTCAGATGCTTGCATGGCTCTCTCTCTCGCTCACTCCTTCAGTCTCTGATTCAATGCCTTGTCTGCGAGACTCGTCCCTGACCGCCCTATCTAATGTACACCACTACTCTCCTCCGTGTCTCCCTGCCTTCACTTTTTGAGTTACTACCCTGCTTTATTTTCCTCAGCATTTCTCAAACCCTCTGACATATTGTATATTTGCTGTGTGTCTCTCCCAGCTGGAATGTAAGTTCCATAAGAGGAGAGACTGCTCTGTACCCAGTGCCTAAGACAGTGCCTGCCGTGTTGTGGATCCTTCGCAGCTATTTAAGTAAATAAGTGAATAAACCTCGACTTCCAGGACTAAGAAGAAGAAACTCTTATACTACTGGAGTCCCTAGGTAATTGGAATCCTTATCTCCTGCCAAAGGAGTTAAGGAAAACAGACAATTCATTGAGCAGGGATTGGAACACCTCCCAATATATATATATATATATATATTTTTTGCTGTACGCGGGCCTCTCACTGTTGTGGCCTCTCCCGTTGAGGAGCACAGGCTCTGGACGCACAGGCTCAGCAGCCATGGCTCACGGGCCCAGCCGCTCCGCGGCATGTGGGGTCTTCCCGGAACGGGGCATGAACCCGTGTCCCCTGCGGCGGCAGGCGGACTCTCAACCACTGCGCTACCAAGGGAAGCCCTCCCAATATTTTTTGAACTCAATAGACTGGTTCCTGTGGGGTTGTCAGAGAAAGAAATACTACTGCATTTGGAGCAGAATATCAGTATTGCTTACAGATTTAGGTGGAAAGTAGATTTCTCTATTCAAGTACTGGATAATTTCAAGTTAGAGCTGTCCTGACTTCTCAGTGCATTATTGTAAATATGATTAGGTTCTAGGGTTCTCTTGCTATTATAGTTCAATTACATTTTGGGTTAAGAAGGCTTTTGGCTAATATAGAGACCTTATTATTCAATTCAGTTCAATGAACAATTGTGTTCTTCTGTATTCTGGTCACCCTCTGGGTGTTGAGGATACAAAGGATGAGTAAATTCCTGCCCTAGAATTAGTCTTCGGGAAGATAGATATTAAACACAGGACTGTAATACAATGTATTGAGTATTATTAAGAGCTCATTATAAAGGTTATAGTTACCATGATCCTGGTCCAGTTAAAAATGGTAAGGATGGAGACAGAGAAATCCATATCATAGAACCCAGCCTAGGCGTTGCTTCCTTCTATCTTATACATATTACTTACAATGTACTGTATTATTATTTTATTTTAACGTGTCTCTCTCCTTTTGGATATAAGTTCAAGTGCTGGAACGATGTCTTATGTATCTTTATTTTCATAGGGCCTTCCTTACACATTTTGGTACTAAGTACATTTTCTTGCTGAATAAATATGGATAAGTAAGGTGTCATTTCATCGAAGCCTTAGTTTTCTAAGTCTGGGGGTGGAGAGGACAGTTTTCTCAGACATAGGAAAAGCACATACACAGTGGCATGCAGCTTCTTAAAACACATGGCTGGTTAGGTTGAGATAATTGTTGGCTATGGCTCTAGCTCTTCAGAGGAGTCACTGAGACTAGGAACAGAGGATAAAGCCAGATTGTAAAGGACCTTGTTTACCATATGAAGGAAATAGGATTCTCTATTTGTAGGCAGTACAGAGCACTTGAGACCTTTTAAGCAAGAGGGTGACACATCTTTATAAACATCACTGCTAACTATATGGTGACTGCCATAGAGAGCCAGAACAATCAGGCAATTGCAAAACTCTTTTAGGGATTGCACTAGCAAAGTACAGGGGAGACAGAGAGACGGTCCCCACTTGAACTGTGTTTCAGAAGGAAAGCATTCAATTTTCCAGATAACCAACTTCCAAATAAACTTGTAGCACCATAAATTTTGGGTGTACTATACTGTTAGAGGACTTAGGTAATAATAACAGTAATATTAGCTTAGGTACTGTTCTAAGCTCCCTGTGTTGTTCTGACAACAACCGTGTGAGACAGGGTTATTATTATCCTCATTTTACTTATAAGAAACTGAGACACAGAGAGGTTTTATCTTGCTCCCCCAGTGCACAAGCTGATAAACAAGTTGGTAAATGACACGACCATTACCTAAGTTTGCTCTAGAGCCTTTACTCTGACCCCTGACTCCGCTGATACGGTTGAGGAACCAGGAGGATAGAGATGATCAAAAAAAAAAAAAAAGCTCACCGGAAAGTAAAAGAGCAAGGGCATAGAATCTTAAGAAAGATTGGGTATGAGGAAACCTTGGTGTTGAGACAGATTTTTTTTCCACTCAGGGAGGTTCCATCACTAAGGGGTGTTTTTGTGGTCAGATTTCTGTAGCATTCCTTCCGCTGTTTTTAACTGTGTAGTCTTCGTTCCTTCCTCACTTATTTCAGCCTTCCTTCTTTTCTCCTAATATCCATGTATTATCTCTAGAAATGAATGATCACTTTTACTCAGTTGTATAAGAGGCACCTGTGTTTGTACTGCTTATTTACTGTGACCTGCCTCAGTTTCCTCATCCCTAAAATGGACGTGATAAGTGTCTCCTCAGGATTTTTGCAAAGATTCAATGAGCTCATATACGTAAAGCATTTAATGTTTGGCACAAGGCACCTACTGATAAATATTTGGATTAATGATCATGACATTTTTTCTGATCTAACAAAACTGCTAGTCCCATCTCTTGACCACCCAATAAGCCTTCCAGCCCTTGATAACCGTGATGTTTATAAGCTGGAGCTTTCTCCAGAAAAAAGATGAGAATTTCCTCTGGTAAACCTGCAAGGTAGCTGATGGCGTTTCTGTTTTACAGATGCGGAGACAGAGGCTTGGAGATACTGTTTCCATTGTGCCTCCCAATGGAAAACTGTTCAGTCCATAGTTGCAGGATGTTGTCTCTTAATTCTGTCCCACTTACTCCATAATCTAATCATTTAGTCATGTATTTTTGTTAAAATTCAGGATTAATAATAGTGATTTTGACAGCTATGGGTTGTCTATGCTTAGTTGTTCCATAGATACCTCACAATATTTGCAAGGCTGGACAGGAATAAAGACACAGACCTTCAAAAAATGTCATGAAGAACCTAGGGGTAAGACAGGAATAAAGACACAGACCTAGAGAACGGGCTTGAGGTTATGGCGAGGGGGAAGGGTGAGCTGTGACAAAGCGAGAGAGAGGCATGGACATATATACACTACCAAACGTAAGGTAGATAGCTAGTGGGAAGCAGTGGCATAGCACAGGGAGATCAACTTGGTGCTTTGTGACCACCTAGAGGGGTGGGATAGGGAGGGTGAAGGGAAGAGGGAAGAGATACGGGAACATATGTATATGTATAACTGATTCACTTTGTTATAAAGCAGAAACTAACACACCATTGTAAAGCAATTATACCCCAATAAAGATGTTAAAATATATATATATATTTGCAAGGCTGAATTCATAATTTCATTTTCCCAAATACAGAAGCCAGTGAATGAGGAGGATGGACTATATCATTGTGAACTGGTGGTAGTCTGCATACCCAGCCTCCACGATCTGAGGGCTGCTTACTCCTCAAGGCTCACACCTTGTCGCACCCCAGCTCGCTAGTGTCACAGTTTCTGAACTCCTCGTTCCGTGAACACATTTGCTCTCCTCCCTCCTAGCCATGCTTATGCTGTCCTAGTAGCTGCTATTTTTTCTTCACTTTCTCATAACCAGCTTCTCTGTGTCCTTTAGATTTCTACTTAGTTGTCTCCCTCTGCTGTTTCTTTCAGGATTTAGAATGTGTCTCTTCAATAGACATAAATAATAAAGGACCTTTTATTTAATAAATTCAGTAATGTAGGTCCTTTGGATGGGACATTTTCCTTTGGTTTAAATCAGAATTTGCTATTTAATATAAGAAGTTGATTTTTTTCCCCTTGTGAAGTCAGGTATTTCTGGAAAAAAGTGAACCATGGAAACAGCTTTTCTAGTTCAGATATTTGTGTACACGTGGCCTTGGCAGAACTATTAAGTTATCAAAAATTTATAGAGAATGGATTCTGAGAGATTATAAAGGCAGGCGATTGAAGCTGACTTCAGACACATGAGGAATCAGCAAATTATAGACTTACTATTAAAGTGTACCAGCTCATTTTATTAGGAAATTGAATTAGAGACTAGAGACTTATCTTTGAATTTTAATTGGTTCATAAAAATTGATAGGGATGTGCCTTATATCAACATTTGAAAGCAACTTCCTTTAGCAAGATGCTACTTAAAGTCCATAGAAAACACACAGGTATAACCCATGTGTTGTTTTAACTTTATTTTTTATCTTCTGGCTTTAATTTCTTTTGACACATTGTTTAAGAAAGGTAGAAAATTGTGCTTTTATGAGTGTAAACCTCTTAAGTATTATTTGTCAGACTTTGCAGAAGTTTCCTAGTTCAGTGGGGAGAGACCTTGAAAGCTTTGGTTACAGCTGTGTCTCAGAACTTGACATAAATCCTGAAACATGGTGTAGTACTCAATATCCATTTATTATAAATTAGAAAACTCTCTTAATGTGATTTTTACACTCTTTTCTCATGTACCAGGTATTTTTAGCTGAAGTTAAAAATTAACAGAAGTTGTATGTAATATAAACTTGAATGATAGCAAAATGATTCAGGCTGAAGTTTTGGTAAATTGTAATACTCTTCAGTAGGGTTTGAAATCTGGTCATAGTAAAATTGCGGATGATCACGAATCAGAGGTATTTGAAAGGTAAAATGCTGTAGTCAACGTTTGAGTAACACATAAATGTCAAGCATTATAAAGGAGAGGATGCCACCCCTAAGTGAGTTAACCTGGAACTACTCAGATTTATTGAATTGATACCTTGTTGGAGGTTTAGATACAATATATACTTGGCTCTTAAGTTTGTAGTCTAAATAAAAAACACAGGTACACCTAGCCTTCCCAGTCAGTAAATCGTGAAAAAAATGAGAACACTGGTGATGATATCACGTATTATAAAGAAGAGTATGATAACCTCTACCTCTGAGTTATCATTGACCTACTCAGATTTATGGAATTTATGCACTGTTGGAGGTTTAGACACAATACCTACTTGCTTCTTAAACTGATAGTCTTTATTAAAAAAAAAAAAAGCTCTGTAGTCAGTGAATCAACCCAAGTGAAAAAAGCCTTGGTCCAGTGCCATGAAGTGATTGACCCCTCCCTCACAGAATGTGTCCATATGCCTATAAACTAGTAGGGAGGAATGGTAATTTCATTTTTTTCTGAATTATCTGGTTACATACTTGAAAAGTGGCCATACACTTCTAACACAAGACTTGATAACAATCGGTTTAGAAGATCTGAGGAGCTATCCCTTCATTTTTGATAAACTACAAAACAGTATTCAAGATGTAATAACCTAGCAGATAAATGGGCTTTTCATCAAACTGTAGCTTATAGCCTCCTTCATCGTTTAAGTTACTTAAATAGCAAAGGAACATGCCTAAGAAATGAAGTATATCATAGTCCTACTTGAGTGGTTTAGCAATTTATAGGACAGACTCAGGAAACAGACTACTTCCAGGCTCTGTCTGCTCTGGCTTGCCCAGATAGCACACAGTCATGACATCCGATAGTTTGTCCTGTGGTAGAACTTTTCATTTTATTTTTGGTTATTTTTATGGAAACCTGGGGTAACTTCCTTTTTTTTTTTTTTTTTTAAGAGGTAAATGCTTTTTTAAAAAGTTTTCAAGTATCAATTTTGAATATTCTAAATTAAGTACTGATGGGCAGGAAAGATCACGTGACATGATCGATCGGAACAGATGATTTAAACCTGGAGTGGGGAGCAGTATTGTAGAGCTCTGCATAGCTAGGGGCGGAATGAGAATGGGCGCAAGCAATGGCTGTTCTGTTACCTGTGGCCTAGAGAGAAATTCCTTTTTAATTCAAGCTTTATTAAGCTATTTTGTGAATACTTTCTGCCTTAGTTCAGTACGCATTAGTCTGAGCTGAATCTTTGATTCAAAGCTTTGTAGTGCCTTAGAAATCAACAGCCCTATCATCCTACCTTATTAACTTTGTGACTTTGGCCATTTTTTTAAGCTTGAGAACCGTTCCCTTTGTAAATACAATAATAATAGCAACTCAAAGAGTGTTGTGAGGATTAAATGATAACGCATAAGAAGTGTTTTAAATAGCACCCACCCCTAAACACATGTTTTAGAGTGCTCGGAAAGCTGTAGGATGGAGACATCGACCACTTCTGAAATAGAGTCAAAGGTGGCTTCTCACCATGAATGCCTGGTGCATGGGTTATAGGCGATATCCAAGACTGTGGGTAGAATTATAGTGGAAGGAAAATTTATTCCCCCTTCCCCGCTGTTTTTCGGCATCGTTTTTAAAGCTTTTGGGATTCCCCCCTGCTCTGGCTCCCAGGTTCTTAGTACCTTTGTCTGTCTTCTGGTTACTGTCATCTCTTTAGTGCCTACTATGTGCCAGGGCTGTGCTAACTGCTTTTCATGTGTTATTTAATCATCATAACAACCCAGTGAGGTAGGTACTGTTTTTATTCCCATTTTACAGAGACACAGGGATTAGGTAACCTGCCCAAGATTACACTGGTAGGAAGAAATGGAAACAGGACATAGCGCCAAGTCTGCCTAATTTTGTAATCTGAGCTCTTAACCCCTGTGCTGTAACTGATCATCTAAAGCTTCCCATTCAGCACCTCACATGTCCTGTAGATTCCAGCCACCAGAGTTATTTCTTCTTTGTTCCTCTCTTCTCCACAGCCACCTTGTTTGTGTCCTGTGTGTGGTGTGTAATTGACATGTAAACATTTACTATGGGCTAGGCATTCTTCAAGAACTTTGTATATATTAACTCATTTAATTATCACAAAACCGGATGAAGTAGATACTATTTTATTGCCATTTGTACAGACAAGGAAATTAAGGTTGAGAACATAAAAACCTTCAGAAAAGTCACATAGATTTCTGTCTGGAGATAAGATTGAATCAGGCAGCCTGAGTTCTGTGTCTTTACTCTTCAGCCACTGCTAGCTGATCTCAGTCAAATTTTTATGAGAGTTCTGTTTGATTTAGAGTAAATTCTAAAGGTATAAAGTAATATCAAGGTTAACCAATAGCCTTAATGCTCCCAGATGATATTTGTATTTTAAAAGAACAACCTTCTTAATCCAATAGAGAAACTTTTTTAAAAGTAAGGACTTGAGGTAGGTGGTAAGAGAAAAAAGCACTAGCAGTTTGGCCACTTACTGGAAGTACACACCTATAGTGCAGAACTTGGGGCTTGATGTATATTTTATTTCTTGGATGATAAATCAGGCCAGCTTATTTATGTAAACCAACCAGCTTTTCATACCCAATTCTTACCGTCCAATCCCCAAATCTCCAGTTTCAGCCAGTGTGAACTTCTTGTTATTTTATAAATATCTTACCTTCTTCAACATTCCCATGCTTTTGGACATGCTGGTTTCTTCTGCCTGGAATGTCGATAATAATGATGATTACAGTAATAATTTTAATTTTAATGCAGAGCATTGACTCAAATCTAGGATGTTTTTGGTTCTAGATTCAGTGATCTTGCCCCCTGCCTCTTTCAGTTGGCCTCATTGTAGAAACTTGTTTCTTTGGCCTTTTTCCTTCTCTTGTCATTCAAACTCTTGCTTTACTTTTAAGAAACAACTTGAAATCATCTTTGTAAAAGATACCCCTAAACAATCACCCTTTTCTTCATTGTTTTTCTTTTAGAAGAACACTTACAAATTTTACAGATTGTAAAACCAAATTTTACAATCGGTTTTAACTAATTTATATATCCTACTAAACATTTGGCTTCTTCGAGGAGAATTTGATTTTTCATTTTCGCCTTCCTTCGTCTTCATTCACGATTCTTGGTAAATATTGAAGGACTGCGAGTCTTCTTTAAAAACTTTATCCCAGTCTTCTTTAAAAACTTTATCCCAAAGGCTAAGGTGAATAGCTCACTTTTCTACCAGCAGCTAACCATATATCTGGGATCAGGGACAGATGGCAAGTTTGAAAGGCTGATGGAAGTTTGGGGAAAAGGCAGCAAGAGATGGAGAAATGCCTGTGTCTACCTCATTATCTCAGAGGTCTAACCCTGCCCTGTCCAATATGATAGCCACTAGTCACTTTAAATTTAAAATAATTAAAATTAAATAAAGTTAAAAATTCAGTAACTCAGCTGTACTAGCCACATTTGAAGTACTCAGTAGGCTCTTGTGGCTAGTGGCTAGTGGGCAGCTCTGATAATAGAACATTTCCATGAATGCAGAAAGTTCTGTTGGAACCTTGAGTTATTACTTCCAATAAGCATTCTTTGTAGCCCTTCCTTAATTTCCAGATTTTTAAAATAGAATGCAGAATTAGAGTTAATGTTTAAAATAACACACACGACTTCAAAGGAATTTTTTGCTTATCTACATCCACTTAACTTCTTTTAAATATCAGTTCATGGTCAATTCAAAAAATCTCGTCCTCCAGTAAATTTTTAAGGACCAGTTCTATTTTCTGATTTGCATAGTGATTATCTTTGGTATCCTAGAAGTAAATCCTGTTTTTTAGTATGCTGGAAGACCTCATTACAGTGGCATTTTAAATTTATATAAAATATCATCATTTCCATCGGCAGTGAATGCGTGACTAAAAACTTCTGAGCTAGAGCTTCTTAAAAAAATAATAAAATAAAAATTATGACTTCAGTAAATTATTCTGGAATTTTTTTTTTTAATTGGTGGGGTAAGTGCAGGTGGTATGAAATGGTGTTATAAAACGTCATGGATTTATTGTGTCCATCACACATGCATGTTGTGGTAGTCAGGCTGGATAAGAAACACACCAAAGAAAAATAGCCAGGGTTTAGAAATGGAGAAATTGGAGTGGCTTACACAACCATAAAGCCTTTGGCTGCCTTTACAGTGTAGGTGAAACTGAAATTCGCTGCAATTTGTGTGTGAATTCATCAGGACAAAACACTAGATGTCAGTGTTGTAGTTTTGACATTTTACCAGGAGCTAGTAAAGACTTCTGCTTTTAATCACTCAGAGATTCTTCATTGACACAAACTTTTAAGCTGTTGTGCCTCTTTACATTTGGATAAATGCTTACTTAGAAGAAGTACTTTTCAAAGAATTGTTTATTTTGTTATTCGTGCCTGTCTAGTGATGCTGACTGAGGAATAAACATATGCGATATTAACATATATGTTTTTCAGCTAAATATGTTCTCCAAACTTTGTTCCTCAACCCACTTCCCAGGGAACACTGATCTTAGGAGATGCTTCTGGGGGAAAAATAATGTGACTCTGGAATCTGGTATATAGCAGTAACTCAGATCTTCATTGAACGATAGTGCTTTCAGCTTTTGTTTGGCAAAATTTAGATACTTTTTCTTATATTGCAGGGAGTAAGATTTCTTATATCACCTTAGATTTGCATATCAAATCCTAGTCATCTTCTCAGATTTCTTAAATTTGCCCAGCGTACAGGATACAGAGGAAGCTTCAAATTAAATATGTGGCAAATTAATTTCTCTTTAAAAAAATTCTTTCTCTTTATTAAGAAATATGCAGCACATTAAGGCAGTAGAATTATTAGTGATTCTTGCTTTATCATTTCCTTTAATATTTTTTGATACCATTAACATACTTTATGTTTTAAGATCATGCTTTTTAAAAATATAAAGTATTATTTTGCTCTCTGTGTTCAACTCTAGTTTATGTATTGTTCTGTTAATTTTTTGAAGATACTTCATTTTTTTTTTTTTTTTTTTTTGCGGTACGCGGGCCTCTCACTGTTGTGGCCTCTCCCGTTGCAGAGCACAGGCTCCGGACGCGCAGGCTCAGCGGCCATGGCTCACGGGCCCAGCCGCTCCGCGGCATGTGGGATCTTCCCGGACCGGGGCACGAACCCGTGTCCCCTGCATCGGCAGGCAGACTCTCAACCACTGCGCCACCAGGGAAGCTCAAAGATACTTCATTTTTTACTCCTATGCTTGAGGCTCATTTTTATATGTGTATAAAATGTTTTATATATTTTTATTTGCTTTTTTCTAATATGTTACAAGTTTAGTTTCAATATGTTAAATGTTTAGTTTTCCATCCTTTTATTTCATGAATTCTCAACAATTAAAAAATAAAGGTATTGGGGCTTCCCTGGTGGCGCAGTTGTTGAGAGCCCACCTGCCGATGCAGGGGACACGGGTTCATGCCCCGGTCCGGGAAGATCCCACATGCCACGGAGCGGCTGGGCCTGTGAGGCACGGCCACTGAGCCTGCGCATCCGGAGCCTGTGCTCCGCAACGGGAGAGGCCACAACAGTGAGAGGCCCGTGGCGGAAAAAAAAAAAAAAAGGTTTATGCAAAAGTAATACCAAAAAGCAAATATAATGATGACTAGCTAAAAGTCACGTCTTTTCAGCAGTTCTCTTAATTCATGGCTTAAAGTCAAGAGTTTAGGGAGGATCACTCAGAATTGAAGAGCTGACTACACATTCAGTTCCTTTCACTTTGATCGTAGCCATAAGCTGATGTAAAACTACTTTTGAAGTATTTCCTAATAGTTCCATAGGTTTCTGAAGAGCAAAGCAGAAGCTCTTCAGAAGGCTCTGGATCATATAGTTACCCACACACTGTGCTGGGGCTTGTGTTCTTGTTGTTAAAGTACAGTGAGCTTCAGAATTTGAGGTAGGCTGCAAAACTTAAAAGTACCCAGAGCTTCTTGGCAAGTTGATTTTTGAGTAAGGTCACCAACTGGATTGTTGTTTAGGCCACTCCTCTGATCCCAGCCATTTGAATCTTACATGATGACATAGTTTGCTGGTAACCTGTATATGCTTGTTTTGGTGGTTCCGCATGAGAAAATTCAACAGTATACGAATTTGTATCCTCAACCCAGAACTTGGTATTTTCACTCAGTCACCCAGTAGTGCAGTCAAACCCTGGGCACGTATCACTTCGTTAGATTATTTTTCAGAAATGTTAAAACACCCCAATTGATTAATGTCATATGTAGATTCTATAAAAGGAAGTTGGTTTTTAGATATTTCTGCACACAAATTCAGAATTTTAAACATCTGGGCCAAAGCCCTCAGAGAACTTAATCTGACTTCTCTGTGCCATGGGATCACTAGACCATTTTCTTGACAGATTAAAGTTTTTGTTGTTATTTGTTTTTAAAGTAACCTTCATTAGTCTCTTCCAGTAGTTTAATGACACAAAGCCTGGGGATTTGAACACACTCTGCACTGGCACCGTGTCAGCGTCTGTCACCACCTTGATGACAAGACGTGGTGGGGCTGTTAGATTTTTTTCTACTCCCTGGGTCCTGGGTGCTGAAGCCACTGCGGCCTCCCCGTCCACATGGCTCGGCCAGGTCTCTGGGGGAGGATGGCAGTAGGATGGAGGATCCTGCCATTCTCCGCTATTACTGCAGCTGTGGGACTTGGAAAAGTCTCCTCTTGCAAGAATGGAGACTGATGGAGAACCGTTAGCCTTAGGAAGGGCCCCCGGGGTCTTACCATGGCCTTGCCAAGGTCTGCCTCTGGTTTTAAAGTTTAATTTGTTTCTACTCTTAGGTTCTGTAGGAAGCTGTGGATCGGAAAAGGATCGCTTTTCCTCTGGTGAAGAAGCAGTAGAAGCTGACAATGAGGATGAAGCTGAGCCCTGTGACGATGGCAGTGAAAATGCTGTAGAAGCTAGTGTTGGAACTAATGTGGGCTGGGCAGATGCCATGGCTAAAATCCTTAACAAGAAGACTCCTAAAAGTAAACCCACCATTCTGGTCAAAAACAAGGAGCTGGAAAAGGAAAAAGAGAAGTTAAAGCAAGAGAGACTAGAGAAAAGAAAACAGGTGTGTCCTACCAGTTGTTCTGTAGATTAGGTTGTCTAGTCTAGTTCTTATCTGCACCAGATTGTTCCCTGCAGTGTTTGTCCAGCTAACATTACAGTTGGTAACTTGCGTTTTATGTGAGGGTGCATAACCAAGGTTGTGTTCAGAAATCTAGTCTGAATCATTCTGTTAAGCATGTTCACTTTTTGTTCATCTAAGCAAAGCAACAGAAATGTAAACGCCAAGGAAATGGATCCTTTCAAAATCAAGTAGTTATACATGTGACAGTGACTCCTGGGTTTGAATATCTTATTCAGCTTAGCTGTCCAGATACTAACTTCATTAATTCTGAACTAATAGAATCATGTTAGTTACTTTTTGCTCAAAATCTGTTTTATGGTATAAATCTTTGATGATGTCATTGTCAGGGGTTGGTTGCAGTTCTGAAAACAAACTGTTTCACTGTTGGATAAACTTGAGTTCCTGGTACCTTTTGTTAAACCACTGGTGGAAGAAGTTAGACTAGTGCCGCCTACTAATGAAAGGGAAAGGCCAAAAGTTGGACAAAAGTTTGCTGTTGTGTATTACAGAGGAGATATCCCCTGATGAGGTATTTCTGTGTCTAAAAATATTTGGTTACTGAAATAGGTATTATTTTTTAATGAGAGAAAAGTAACTTTCTACAATCGTACTGACAATATAAAAGTACTCATTTCCAAGAGTTATGTTATAGGTAAAAATGAAAGAAAAATAGATTTCAATGGCATTTATTTCCTTTTAAGTTCACCATCCCCTTATCTTGTTTCAAGATGAATGTTTTCTTTGTTCCTAATACTGGTTGGCTCTCTGTAAGAGGCTATATAAAGATGGAACTTTTCAAGTGTTGCTCTTAGAAACAACGTGCTCTTTTATTAATTCGATATTCTCATTGTACTTTATTTAAGATCAGTTTTATCTCTAAATCTTACTGATAGCTTTTCAACTGAAAATTTGAATCTTTGTTTTCTATCTGGCAAAAGCTAGAAGAGGCTTTAATCCTTAATTACCTGTAGTCCTCATGTTCCAGTGAGAGAACAGAATTTTGAAGCCAACAGAAATGAGTCTGTAACTCTGCTCTAGGCTAAAGCTTTGAGTGCTAGAGATGGTACTGTCCACATAATGCATGAAAGCACTCGTGTGGATACCAGAAACACAACACAGCAGCCACAAACACTCTGAGTGTATATTTCTGGGTAGAGTCTATGTAAATTATCATTTTTTAATGTTAAATATTACTGGTTTCCAGAATATTAGCTACTTATTTCTAATCATAAGTATAAAAGTACATTTCAAAGTTAAAAAATATTTTGGGATCCTGCATGCCTGTTATCCCCTGGGTACAATAGAAAATTAAGAATCAACTGTTTTAAAAGTAAGATTTTTAAATTTCTGGCATAGTCTGATAATGAATTTCATGATAGTTAAAATAAATTACATGATTTGGGGAAGAATCTACTCCTTTAAAAAGGAATCAGAGTAATCTTGATACCAAGAGCAGAGATTTGGTTTTACCGTGATCAGATGTTTTTATTAATACAAAATGAGAGATTAAATGAATGGAGAAAAGGAAAAGATAAAAGGAGACTTTTTTTCCACTGATTCTTACTGGTTTTTTTTTTTTTTTTTTTTTTTTTTGCGGTACGCGGGCCTCTCACCGCTGTGGCCTCTCCCGTCGCGGAGCACAGGCTCCGGACGCGCAGGCCCAGCGGCCGCGGCTCACGGGCCCAGCCGCTCCGCGGCACGCGGGATCCTCCCGGACCGGGGCACGAACCCGCATCCCCTGCATCGGCAGGCGGACTCCCAACCACTGCGCCACCAGGGAAGCCCTCTTACTGGTTTTGATGTTCATCAGCTTCTTGGTGATTAGTTCATCATTTCAGTATATTTGATATTGGTGATAGGTTGGCCTGAGGAGGGGACCTGGAGAAGCCGTGTATCAAATCAGGTACCTGAGACCAGGATACCCCCGGAAAACAGTTTTGAATTAGATTGTGTTGTCTTTGAGATTTCCTTATCTCCTGATCCCTTTCTATTTCTGCATTATAGCAAAGAATCAATTTGTTGTAGTTTGTGACTGATATGCTATATTTGGCAAGGATATTGGTCAGATGTGCCATAAGAGAAAAGAAAAATAGTCACTGTATAAACAGGGTATATCTGGATATGACGCTATTCTTTTCAAAGCTGATACAAATTCTTAATAGTTCTGACTGCTGAGGAAGTCAGTTTCTAAAAATAAAGAGAAACGGTATTTAAACCTGTGGTTACGGAAGAGGGTAGTTTGGAGCCTCGCTGATGCTCCCCTCCGAGGATCTGGTGATGGCAGGGCGGGAACGGGGCTGCGCACACCCTGCCTTGTCCTGCCCGGCTGGCGGCTCTCCAGGCCCCTGCTGTCAGAGAGCCTGCCGTCAGCTCACTTGGTGCCTCTCACATGACACTCGGAGTGCTAACCACAGGCTCCCTGAGCCGAACCCCTGAAAGTGTGGGTTTTTGAAAGTCCCTGTGACAAACTAAGCCAGAATGATTTATTACCTTTGTCCTTTCACAGAGTATCATATCAAAGTATGCTGTACTTTCAAAAATGCCTAATATTCTTTCACATAACAATATTTATAACACAGCTTGATAAGAAGCGGGAATGGGAAATGATGTGCAGAGTAAAGCCAGATGTTGTCAAAGACAAAGAAACAGAGAGAAATCTTCAGAGAATTGCAACGAGGTAAGACAGTGTTCTTGCCCTTTAAAAAATAAGTACTCTAAAGCTGTGGAGTGATCCATTTCGGACTAGCGTTGATTCTTAAGGTCTGCCTTCTCAGAGCCAAGTGATTTATGTCTGAGCCCCTGAGCCTCTGCCTATTTAATACTGGATTCAACCGCAGATTTTGGAGGTCTCGTGAGGCAAGAATGTAACGTGCTAAGTGGATATTTGGTGTGAACCTCTTTCATATCATGTATTTTATAGTCACAAGAACAGTATAATCAGACCTCTTCCTGCCTTTCTCTTAGGGTGCTTGTCTTAAATTACGGCACTAGATGATTATCTTTGTTATTTTGCACTGTATGACGTCACAAATTGTACATTGTAGCAGCTTCGTGCTGTCCTTTCACTCAGCATTTTTTTTTTATCATTGGCACCAAACATTCATTTGTTGCCCTCTGTGTTCAAAGATAAATAGAATCTGGTGGCTGCTGCATGGTCTTTGCCCACTTACGTATAGGAGTTCTAGTCTCTTTGTAAATAAAGGCACGTCTGATGTGTTAGGAGCATGTGATGGGAGACTGTAGGGGAGTTGCAGCAGGCTCCACGGTGGAGGTAACGGTTGGGTTGCTGCTTAAAGAATATAGCAATTACATTTAGTGGAATTCCCTTAAATGTCCTGTTTGCCTACAACAGTCCATCTGGGTGTTGTACAGTAAGACAGTGAGGCTGCATGGGTAAGAGAGGGAGCAGTAGAGCCAGACTGCTGACCTGTCCCTGCACACTGGCTGACTAGCTGGGTGTCCCTGGGCATTTACTTACTTTCTCTCTGTCTCAGTTTATTTTTCCTTAGAAAAAGGAGAGAATATTATACCTACCCTATAGGATTTCTCAGAGAATTAAATAATTAATACCCGTGCAGAGCTTAGAAGAGTGCAGGATTAGTGCCAGAGAATAAGTGCCTCCTTAAATTTTATACCCTGGGCATCTCACTCTCCTCACTTTGGTCCCAGCCCTGCTGTGAAGGGTATGGAATTTTACCCTCCTTATAAACAAATAAGCCAGCTTGGTAAAGTTTCTTTGATGCTGGCAGGAGACAAGAGGCTTGTGGGCCAGAGACAAAGGACTTTGTTACTCACGGCAAAAGCAGTAGCCAGAGCTTCACGTTCCCACTGGTTCCCTGTGTCCCACGGGGGCAGTGCAGGTGCCCTAGATGGATGCCTGTGCCTGTGGTGGGTTGTGTTACAGGAGAGGAACTCTGTACCTGGGAGTCTGTTGCTTTTATGGTGAATGGTAACAAGCCTGCTCTTTGTCCGGGGGGAGACGTTACCTCATCTTTCAAGGTTGCGTACTGCAAACACAACCCTGAGAAATGGCCTGGGTAAAGAGCAGTCGGGGCCTTGCATTCTTGAAGAACCCAGCAAGAACGTGCAGGGATGCTCAGGGCCTGTGGCGGATTGCGTCTGCCAGTGATGATTAGAGCAGGAAAATTAATAGGTTATAGAATTTTAGAGCTGGAAGGGATGTTAATGGTCTAAATCATTGCTGTCCAGTAGAAATATAATGTGATCCATGTGTGTAATTTAAAATTTTCTTATAGCCACATTGAAAAAAGTATAAAGAAAGAGGTGAAATTAATTTAAATAATACATTTAACTCAATATAGTCAAATTATTATTTCAGCATGTAATCAATATAAAACAATTATTAAAGAGATTTAAAAATTCTCTTTTTCATACTGAGTCTTCAAAATCCAGTGTGTATTTTAAACTTGGAGCACATTGCAGTTCATACTGGCCATATTTTGTGTGTTCGCTAGCTACGTGTGGCTCGTGGCTACTGTAATGGACATGACAGTTCTTAATCTTCAGAGTTTATCTTTCGGTGAGTTTAACTCTAGCACAAAGTACTTCAAAAATAGTTTTTTAAATTAGTCTTATAAGAGTTGCAGGTAACATAGCTGAATACTTTTTAAGCTTCTTGAGTATTGTTTTTCCCATTTACAGATGAAATTGAGATCCAGAAAATCCTTCCTAGCATCAGCTGATTAGACAGCTAACTGTAAATAAAGGCTGTGCTCATTCCATTTACACTGTAAAGCCTTTATATTTTGAGAAGTAGATGTTTGTGTTAAAACATCTTAGTTCTGATTCTTAGTACTAGTTGTACAAAAGTTGATTTAGAAAGACTAAAGCTGAAAAAAAAATCACAAATCAATCCACATATATTTATTCTCTATTCAGAAGTTTATATTCATTCATTGAAATGTATGTTCACTTTTCAGATTTGTTCAGCGCTTTTCACTTGAGTGCCTATTAAATTAGTGCCTCTTTTCTGAGCAGTGAAAATACATTGTTTCTGTCCTCAGAGTTTGTGTTCTAGTGTAATTGTTACTTAACTACATTGCTCTGGTCATTTATGTTCTATAGGGGTGTGGTGCAATTATTTAATGCTGTTCAAAAGCATCAGAAGAACGTTGATGAAAAAGTTAAAGAAGCTGGAGGCTCTATTAGAAAGCGTGCTAAGCTGATATCAACTGTTTCCAAGAAAGATTTCATCAGTGTTCTCAGAGGGATGGATGGAAGCACAAATGAGAAAAGTTTGACTGGGAAGAACTCGAAAGCCAAACAGGTAAGACCGTTAGATAGGATTCAGTGCATCAGATGTCAGCTCTTAGAGTTTTGAGGTGAAAAAGCATACTATAAAATTATAGGGTTGGTTTTTTTTTTTTTTTTCAGATTTTATTAAAATGTCTACATGCCCACAGCCTAATTTAAAAGTTTGTATTCTTAAATTTCATGATGACTTATTCAGTATGGAAGTTGCCAGTTATAGATGTTAGAACTCAGGAACCAGTAGATTCAGGTAAATTTTTTAGAGACAGAGCAGTCTCTCTCCTATCTGAAATCCTGCGTTTTGTGCATTTTGTAGAAGACTAAGTGAGGGATACAGCTTCAATTGAGATTGTTACCCACAGCGGTAATTGTGATGGTGTGTAACATCTAAAATGAAGAATTGGAGCTTTGGGAAATATGGTGAGAATTCATCCTTCTGCTGAGGCAGCTTTGATGATACTTGGCTGTTTGGGAGATGAAGAACATAAATACTTTTCATGATCTTTGGCATGAATCTCTGCTTCTCCAGCCTTTTGACCTATGAACCCCACTAGCTTTCTTTTTACTGTACCAGGTGAAAGGTTCTGAAATGTGCTTTACTCTCAGAAGGGCTGTGTTTTTTTTTTAATTAAAGCAAAGTACATCGTTGCGTTTGATGACTTGGTTTCTATGGCCAACAAAGAGTACTTCAATCAGGAAACTAGAGTTGCTTTCGTAAGTTTTTTGTTTGTATTTTGGGAAGACAATAGGAACTCTGGGAAGAAGAGCATTTAGGAATTTCATGCTAGCCTAGTGTTGAAGTATTTTTCAAGTTTCTTGATTAAGTGGCCATTTTACCTAATTTTGACAAAAATTTTCTAAGCTGTTTATACTTTGCTGATCTCTTGAATATCAAAGGACTCAAATTTTGTATATTTATGTAAATGTGGTGCTCACTGGTGCTGCCTTTTTAAAGTGTTTGTCAGAAGTAATTATGAACACATGAATACTGTGCATGGGGATTTGTACTTTTTAGTTAAAAAGTCTATCAGGCTGTGTTCTGTTCTCACTTGTGATGTAATGATACTTTACTGTAAGAACTGGAGAAAGATCCAGCAGCATTGGATGAGAAAGAGCTAATGGGGCAATGGAAAAGGAAAGACTTTTTTTCCCTTTTCCTCGTTGGTTTCAAAGTAAGTTTTAATAGAAGCATTTGTTTTTGCTTTGGGATTAGTTTTTTCATGAGTTATGAAAATACATGAAGGGTTCTTTTCAGTGGAATTATTGCATTTTCTTTGTTACCATTTGCTCTTTTGCCCTTGACCTTCTTTTTTTCTACTTGAGTGATCACAGGCATGGTATTAGTCTGAGACAAGGTCAAAAATTCCTTGAGATTTAAACCAAAGTGGCTTTGCTTTAAAAGTAATTTGTTTCTAGAACTACCTATCCCACACAAGTGCTACCCTGGCACATTTTTTTCTTTTAAGAATGTTTGTTTTCATTTTGATCTTATACTTACGGAAAAACGTAAAGTACCTATTTGTACCAGGTGTTATCCTTGTATCTTTTAAAGGCTTATAATTCAGACAGACACATGATCTCAAGTAAATAAGATTAACATGACAACATACAAATTCTCAATTAGTATGTCTAGACTATTATCATCAATTACACTATGTACAATAGACTATAAATTAAGTGGCTATTCCCATCTGTGGGGAGAATTTCAAAGTAACCTATATTATTCATTTAGGACATAGAACAGTTAAGTCTATGTAGGTTACTTGAAATAGGTGGACTTTTAAGGCAATTGAAGAGAAGGAGGGAAGGCCAAGGTGGGAATCGGTTTGGTGTGCCAAAACACCATTCGGAAATGAGTCATGTATTAATGGACTGGATAAAGGAGAACGTTAATTAAGTAGAGAATAAGATTTCAGCTTTTTCTCTTATTTCACCTTATCCTAGCACCACTGCTGCTACACATTTGCCTAACAAATGCTCCTTCTCTCCTCATACAGTCTGACAGAAGAGATTTTATGGAAGTTGCTCATTGATGTCTCTTTTCTGAGCATAATGGTATTCAGAACACAGGCTTTTAATCTCTTATTTCTAATATTGTGAAATCTTTAGCGTCCACCCACGTATAAACTGGATTCACTGGCAGCTATCTGTCAGGAAACCAATCTAGAAAGACCTTCGTATCTTCAGCCCCTTTACCCGGTGGTTGTGACATTAAAGTTCAAAACAAACAAGAGCCAGTCGTGTTATATTAAGCAAAGCTGGGTAGAGTGGTAATAATCTAACATAGAGGTCGGGTCCATTACTGTCAGTATACCTCAGGAGTGCTCTTGGTGTTGTGTGTGGTTGGTTGGTTTATTTGTTTGTCTGTTTGTTTTTGAATCTTTAGGAAGACATGTGACTTGGGGATTTAAGAACCCTGTTTCAAGAATTTCCATACTCCTGCAAGATATTAGAAACTTTGAGACATTGTGACAAACGTTTCTTATCTATATTACAGCCCTGAACAAGTTACTTTTCTCAGAACCTTTTCTTTTTTTGCTGCATTAATTTTTTTTAAATTTTATTTTCAACGCAATAGGAACACTGCTCCAAAAGGGAACTATGACTAAATAAAATACCCTTCCCCATCCCCCTCTACCCCTTGTCTCGTCCCTTCGCCCCAAGGTAATAGATCTTTCTTCTAGTGTTTACCTCCATATATTAAATAATATTCATACTGTTTTGTTATCAATATTAGATACTATCTTTTATGGAAGGTAAAGAATTGGCATTCTTTACATTCCTTCGACCCCATACATCTCATACTCGGTCCTTCCAATATAGTATATTCATGTTTTTGGCTAAATCAGTATTCAATGTAAACATTATTCACTGCTAAGCCAAGTAATATATGATAATATTATTTTCTTTCTTTATTTCCTTACAGTTTTTGTTTTCCTGGAATTAACATTTGCTTTGTTTTATGCACCAAAGGCTTGCTACACTCTTCAAAAGAACTCTTAAACCCTTCCCAGTACTATTTTCTTCATGGTCACCCTGCTACAGTCCAGACTGATTGTTTTTTACCTGCTAGGCACTGTCTATTTTCGACTTTGCTTTATCACTGTCCTGGGAATTCCCTTTGCCTCTTCCCTGTGCAGTAGTCTCTGTTTCTTGGACTAAATGTCTTATTTTCTCTTGGCTTTCTCCCTCATTTTGATGAGGTTACATTTACCAGTAGCTTTCTGGGAACGTATTTGGGTATTCTCATTTTTAATTGATGCATTGGCTAGATATATGTAGTGGGTTGAATGGTGGCCCCCGAAATAAGTCCACATCCTGATACCTGGAAGCTGTGATGTACCTTATTTGGAAAAAGGGTCTTTGCAGATGTAATTAAGTTCAGGATGTTGAGATGAAGAGATCATACTGAATTATCTGCATGGGCCCTAAGTCCAGTGACAAGTGTCCTTGTTAAGAGACACATGGGAGATCTGACAGGCAGAAGCAGAAGGGGCAGTGTCACAGCGGAGGCAGAGGCTGGAGTGATAGCCACGAGTCAGAGTGCCGACAGCCCCCAGGAGCTGGAGGAAGCACAGAAGCGCGTCTCTCCCACAGCCCTCAGGAAGGGGGGCCTGGCCACACTCTCAACTGTGGCACGCTAAATGGCTGTTGTTTTAAGCCACCCACTTGGTGGTAGTGATACTATGGCAGACATGGGAAACTAATATAGTATAGATGTGTCTTAGAAATAATCTTCCCTCAGAAATTTGAAGTTATTGTTTCGTTTTCTTTTTCTTTTTTTTTTTTTTTTTTTTTTTTTTTGCCAGTGAGAGGCCCTGTGCTGTTTTGATTTCTGGTTCTTTACCCCTTGGAACCTTTGGGCTCGTCTCTCTATCTCTGCTGTTCTGAAACTCTGCAGTGAAATGCGCCGGGCGGCTTGCTCACTCCCTGTGCTGAGCCCGTGGCGGCTCTCTCAACCCAGTGACAAGTTCACGTTCCTCCCTTCTAGACACGTTGTTTGGTTTCTTGGATTTAATATCTTTGATGATTTTTGTGCCTTTTTTTTTTTTCTGTGTTCTCTTTCTGGAATTTCTGCTAATTGGTTGTTAGATCTTCTGGATTGATCCTCTTATTTTCATAACTTTTTTCCCCTCTAATTTTCTCTCTCTCTGGCACCTTTCTGGGGGAAGTTCTTTGATTTCTAGCCCTTAAATCGAGTTTTAAAAATACATGACTTCATATTTTTTAATTTTGAAGAACAGTTTTTGTTCTTTTGTTTTATTCTTGGGATCCTATTATTGTTTCACGAATGCACTATCTGTTCTCTTTGGGGAATTAATTATAGGCATCTTACATTTGTCTTCTACTCTGCGTTGTTTTAGTCTCTTCTGAGCTCATTTTTGCTGTTTGCTTTGGCCTCAGTCTTTCCAGTTGGAGGCCTTCCTTAGTACATGGCGATCCTCAGTGTCTACTCATATTTACGAGTAAAGTACTAGAGAATGGATTGAGCATCCCAGCATGAGCCCAGGCTTTACTGGTTGGTGAGCTCAGCTGTAGAAGAATCAAGAGAGTTGGTGCTTTTGTTGGGGAATGTCCAAATGTCAGTTTCTTTAGGACTTTCTTCTGGAACTTTATATCTTTTCTAGAGAAGACTCTTAAGAATCCTCTGCCTATGTATGGGGTAAGAACTTGCTGCCAGTATTCTTGGAGCAGAATGTAGGAATAGTGTTTGGGGCTCCAGCATTCAGTATGTAGACTTATCCAGTACAAGCTCTTTGTGTTAGCCGGTGCTCCAGAGTCCAGGACCTCTCTGGTTTAATATTTTCAGGGAGTAAACTACTGTGCATGCTAGTGTCAGTCACCTGCCTCCATAAGCGGGCGAGGGGGCCAAGAGGTCTAATAACTGCTGCTTACACGGACTATCAGCCATTCTTCTGTTTTTATCACACCCATTACCCCTACCTCCGCCCACTGCCCCCAGTTCCTGAGCATGGATCCACTGTTTGCCACTTAAACATCAGCTTATTTTTCTCTGTTAATTGGTTGCTACTACTCTATCTAGTTTTCATCCCCCCAAAATTTGCTGGCGTATTGTGTCTCCTATTGTTTTCCCTTCTGTATTGTTTCCTTGTATGTTTATAACTTTTATACCTTTATTTTAATTTTTGTAGGCTTTTCTGTAAGAATTGGAGATAAATGCATGTCTGGGGGTTAATTGGAAGACCTCCTTTTTATTTTAAAAGCAAAAAGGTTCATCTATCGTAGCTTCCTATTGCTTTAATGGAATTACTCATAGTCTTAAGTTGATTATAAAGTATTTCACAAACAATAAACCTTTAAATTTTGACATTTTTAATGTTTTGAAGTGAATTGTTTGAAAAATACATTACAGGCATACTTCCTAAAATTTTAGCCATATAAAGAGGGAAACGTCCACGTGAAGCAGATATATTCACCTCTATTTCTATGGGTTTGCATCTTCTTTGGAAACAATCGTGATTATCTCTCTTCCTTTGAGAGTCTGTAGCTATTTAGATTCATGCTCTGGCACATGTGTGTTTAGCATTGTTTCTTAGAAAATAAAGAAGAAAAGAGAGTATAAGCTTTTTAAAAAATTTGACTAGTCTGTTAATTTTTGTTATGTAATCTGATAGATAATGAGAATTACTAATTCATTTCTTTACAAGTCACATATCTATGATTTATAACTCTTTTTTAAGGGTGATATGTATTTGTGCACTATACATCTACATTTGACTTACTTCATTTTATGTTTTTATATTTACTGTTTTTGTGAGCTACAACTTCAGCTGTTTAAAGTCTGCTTATTTCATTTAAAACCATGATCTTCTTCAAGGCTTTTGGTGCCTAGATTGGAGTACTTTTTCATATGTTCCAAGACTGCCTTTCATATCGTTAGCTCTTTATCAAGACATTTTTCCTCCTCTGATCCTGCTGACTTGGATAATGCTGTTGCCCTTAGAAGTTTTTAAATCTTTTTCTTTCCTAATTTTGTTGTAGGTAGACATTATTTCTAGAGCAAAGTACTTGGGAACTCATATGTTATAAACCCCTCCTTAGGGCAGAAAAGGTGTAATTGCTTTTTAAAGATCATTTTTAGGGAAAGAGATTTTGAAATGACTTACAAGTATTTTAAAAGATGTCACACTGATATATTAAATTACAATTGAGTCACCAATTACTGTACTTTACTCCTTGGAGCTGAGCTTGGGTACTGTGAAGTAAGACAAAAAGGTACTTGATGGGCTTGTTTCAGAAGAAATAACAGCTAATATTTGTAAATCAAAAAAAGCCTTCACTCTAGTGCCTAGGGCAGTTATTATTCTAAGTATTTTTCATCTCAAAAAACGAGCTGTTTCTTCAGTTACAGTTACATATGTATGGTTTAATTTTTTTCTTAATAAATAATTGTGTATCTCTTTCATCACGTTAAGCCAGGTCATTTGTACAGAGGATATGCATCACGTTAATAAATGTAAACACATTACACCTTGGCATTCACAAATTTAACACTCTGGTTTTTTTTGCTTTTTCCTTTTTTAAAAAGTTCCTCATATTGTAAAGCTTATATGCAGAAGTATGTCACTTACTGGTGAGTTCACTACCCAGTATCCACTTTTATGCCCATTGTTTCCTCTATTCCCTATCATGTCATGCATGTCACAGTAAATCTTGTTAAATCAATACAGGGGACTTAGTTTATTTTTATTTTTTATTTTATTTATGTTTTGTGAGATAGCGCTATGAAATGCAACATTGTTAGTGGAAGTGAGAAAGCCTAAGAAAAGAGTGATTCTTAGCCAAAAAATAAAAATTTGGGGTAAAGTATTGAATGTCAAATTCAGTGGAGGTTGGTTCTTTGAATGAATCAGTCCATCGAATAGAAATGAGAAGAGAAACCATTTGAAAAATTGTTTTAGTATGTGTTCCAGGTGGTACAGTTGTTAGCTCATGAAATTAGAAAGTTTTAAAGTTGGAAAAAGTATGATGTGAGAATGTTCATAGAAAATGTGACTCTCAAGAGGAATGTGCTTTGGAAGAATATAAGAACCTTAGCTTTGATTTTAAAATGTCATGAAGCAAACATACTGGTGGCACTAGTTCATACATTGAACCAACCTAGCCTGTAGGTAAAGGTGCTTTGAGTAACTGAAGAAGCATTTTTCATTGTAGAATGGTGAATTCAGATGATAACAGGGAAGGAGGCAGCAGTGAGTGATACTTCTGTTGAAGTGTTTACCTTCAAGCTAAAGAATTT
This sequence comes from Phocoena phocoena, assembly GCF_963924675.1. Classification (NCBI taxonomy): domain Eukaryota; kingdom Metazoa; phylum Chordata; class Mammalia; order Artiodactyla; family Phocoenidae; genus Phocoena; species Phocoena phocoena. The sequence continues at coordinate 170,376,191 of NC_089219.1, read as the reverse complement.
TGTAAAGAAAGTCACAAATTGGAACAAGTGTTCAGTGTTGCTGAAACCAGCCTATACTGAGACAGTCTTTGAAAACACTTAAATGAAATAAGCATCAGAGAATGAAGCCATAATCAGTGGACATTTTCACTAGTAATAATTCAAGGAAAAAAGAGACCGTGCATCTCATTTTTACTTCCTTTCAAGGCACACTTAAGCAGTTGGTTAGGAGGAAAAGAACTGCCAATCTTTGTACTACTGTAAGGGAAAAAAGCCTAAGAGTTTTCCAGTTTTTCACATTCTTTATAATTTTCTTTCTTTTCTCTTTTCTTCTTCCATAGGGGTTGGAATATAGGGTGTTTGCTGATGGGTGGGGAGCTAGAAAAGGGGATTCTGAGTAAGTTGGGATCAGATTTTTTAGTCTCGTACCTTCAGTTAAGGAATTTGGACTTTATCCTTTAGGCATTTGGGAGCCAGTTGTAATTTTTCATCAGGTAAGTGATGTGATCAGGTTTGATTATTTTTAAGAAAAAGAAGGCTGGAGCATGTAAAGCCAGTGTGAGAAGACCAACCAGTGGGAGGCTATTGTGGTAATCAGAGCAGGAGGGGAGAACTAAAAGCGGGTGAGCTAAGGTTGCATGGGGGTGAGAAGAAAAGAGGAGCCAGATTTGAGAGGCAGTTTTGAGGTTGACTGGGTCTGGGACTCACCTGATTCAGAGGGATGAAGGAGAGGGAGGGACTGTGGGTGACCATGAGGTAGGCGACAGCTTGGGAGATTCAGAAATGGTGACAGCTTTCACCAAATCAGGACTGTAAAAGGTGGAACATGTCTGAGAGGTAAAGACTTTTGGAGGCAATGTCTGCTCCAGGTTGTAATGAGAAATGAGACGGATGACAGTAAATCAGGTCAAAAACGTCAAGCGCCGGGCAGAGGCCCTGGGGTTGGTGCGGGAAGCCTGACACAAAGGAACAGGTGGCCCGAAGAGCAGTGTGTGTGAAGGCCGCTTAGTGCAGGAGCTCACGAGTCTGTCTGTCTCTGCAGGGTCCCGGACACAGAGGACAGTTAGTCTGTTTACCCAGTCGGGGAAGGTGAATAGTGTACTTTAGAAATGGAAACATTTCTAGGTTTAAAGAATTAATTGTCACCTATTCGGAGGGAATTCTCTAATCCAGAATCTGTAAATCCCTCCCTTGGACCAAATAAATGCAGCCCTGAATGTACCAGCCACATACCAACATGTGGCAGGGCACGTTGGCTGCTTCCTTGATGTTGACCTTGAGTGAATTTTTTTTTTTTTTTTAAGATAAGATTGTATTTAGGACACTCTGTTTAAGGAAGCAACAAAAACTTACATTTTGTATAAGAAAAGTTTTCGTTAGAGATTAGTTTTAATCCTTAAGGGAATGGTACCTTCCTTCCCCCATTCAGAACACATACCAGTCTAGAGTGATGTTTTCCCAGTATGTTGAATAATCAAGATTTTAATAATTAGAGCTGCTAATTTTTTCCCTTACCTTTCAAAGTGGTGATTATTCCTTTTGCTCTTTTCTTGAAAAGTTGACTAAAATTCAGTCAGATTTCTTGGAACTTAAGCGCCTGTTTCCTTAAAGGTGGCACAGAAGCAAAGGTGATGCAATTTAAATCTGTTAAGTCTCTAAGGAGAGTATATTGGCTGCTGTTAGGAGATCATTGACTATATGTTATTAACACTCTTGAAATTACAGACTTTCTGCAGTGTTTTCATTTATTTGAAATTGTCAATATATCAATTTGGGCTTTTGTTAAAACGAAACCGCAATAATAATTTTGTAGTAAGAGAAAGTGCTAGCTAGTTTCTGTTAGAAAGTAATTTCCTTACTGATTGCAGGACAACAAATTTCAATCAGAAGCAAGGGGGAAAGTTACTGGAAGAAGACTAGGTATTTACTTTTTTCCGATTTTGTGATATGAGTGCTTTAAGTGTCAAGCATGGAGATAAGTTAGGGGGCTCTGTTTCTCATACATTTCTCATAAATGACAACCATGTGATTTCTTCACAGCTAGGTATTTAGTGGTGGGAATACTTTTGAAATACCTGGCTTCTTTGGTATCTTGGTAACTTAGACCTAGACTCTGAATTGCTGTGTACTTTTAAAATTGTGCATTCCTGTTGATTCATAGACCTACTGAATTCTCCTCCCAAGGGAGAAAGCCTAGGAATGGAGGGACTCCTCACACAGGTCCCTAGGTGGTCCCCTGGCCATTTCCAGGCCTCAGTTTTTAAAAGGAGTTGGGGATGTGGAAGGCAGGCAAGGGGGTGGAGAAAGATGCTGTCCTTAAGTTGCCCCTACATTGCAGGGCAACACTGTTTTACTCTCACATGAAAGCGGCTCTAACAGGAATGTGTGGAATGCTCACTTTGTAAATAATTCAGCTTAATGTTTGTTTACTGAAAATGCCTAAATAGATTAGAGTTTAGACAAAAGAGAGACTCCAAGTTTGAAGTAAGAATGAGCATGATTGTACACTTTGCTCTTGATGGGAACAGCCTAAAGCCAGTTTCTCTTTGTACTCACTTTTAAAATATGCTGTTTAATTTTAACATAGGGTGGTTTCTGATTTGAACAGCAGTTTTAATCAAAGTGAACCTACGTTTGGCAGTGTGGTAACATACAGCATTTGACATGGGGGAAATATGGGTATAAGTGAAAAATATAATTATGGAGCTGCTGTGGAAATCTTTAGTTACTGTTAAAATAAAAACTAATAGTGGTGCCGTACATCTTCTGGCCTGCTTTGAAGAAATGTTCTATTTGAAGGGGCTGAAGTGGCTGCTTGCATAGGATTTTCATCAGTGAGACTGAGGCTTTTTCTTTCTTTCTTTGATTTCTTTTTTTAATTTAAATGTCCTGCACAAGATGTGTCTTACACCCATGTGTTTGCACTTATGGTGCATTTTTAAAAATCAAAAGAATTATTTTACACACAGACTAGAGAACCAGACCGCCTGGGTTCAGAATACTTGGTCTGCCGCTAACTGCAGATGGGTTGCTTACCCACACCAAACCTAGGATACTTCTCTGTTGAAGACAGTCATTCTAGGAGTTATAATGACCTCACAGAGACACTGTGAGAGTCAAGTGATTTAGTATATGTAAAGTGCTTAGAATTAGAAAGCTTGGCATCTAGTAAGCACTATATAAATGTTTGCAATAGCATGTCATTAGAATGAGTTTCTTATAGTCCTTATTTTTTCCTAACAGATAATAGTTAAAGATGAATCTGAAGTTGGAAGCTAGTTTGTAAGGAAACTGTTGTTACTACTGCTGAATTACTGGATCGTCCAAAAATTATCTAATAATTGAATAAAAATTGTGTTTAGATTTGGAAGGTTCTCTCTCATTTAGGTGTGTCTGGCCTAGTAATGCATACTTCTTACAAACTAATAAAACTAGATTTTGAGGACCTAGAAATGTGTCCACTTTCTCTTACCCCACACTTCAAGCTGTGGTTGAACTGTGTAACTTAACAAGATTTTCCTTAGCAAGGGGGATTTGGTTTCTAAGTGGGTGCTTTCCTACTATTTGTATGTCCTCAACTTTGTGAATAATGCGCAGAACATTAGAAGATCACAGATGTCCTCAGTCGGGGGCTCTGTGTGTACGTGATGACTCAGGGCATTAGTGGTGGGGACAGGGTAAATGGGCTGGGAGGGGCCTTATTATTGTTCGCTTTGCGCCAGGTACTGTGGAAAGTGTTTTTATATAATTATCATTTTAAGAAATACTAGAACTCTCATTTAAAGATGAGAAACCCAAAGTCAGATTAAATGACTTGCCTCAGGACACACTGATAATAATTGACAGACTCGGGATGAAAACCTAGTCTCTATTGCTCCAGAACTGTCTTTCAGCCATTAGTGCCCATGTGCTTAAAATAGTGAGGTACTTTTTTAGAAGCAGAACAGAAAACTGTCTCCATTCTCTCACCTAGATGAGCTGGAAAGAAGGGGGGCTGTCTGGCGAGCCCCAGTGTTGCCTGCCCAGACTAGACAGAGAGGTAAGCAAGGCAGCTTGCTGAGTTCTGGGTCTCACCTCCCCTTCACTGGTTATGTAGTAGCACTTGGGGGATGACCCACTTTAAAACCTCATTCCTTAAAACTGGTTAAGGAGGAAGTAAGATAAAATATTACAGTAAAACACTTCAGAATTATGAAACTCATTAGACTCATTTAGAAAATTCTTTGGGGAATTCTCTGGTGGTCCAGTGGTTAGGACTCGGCGCTTTCACTGCTGTGGGCCCGGGGTCAATCCCTGGTGAGGGACCTAAGATCCCGGAAGCCACGCGGTGTGGCCAAAAAAAAAAAAAAGAAGAAAGAAAATTCTTTATAAGTTTACTGTTAGAATTGACTTTCTATTCATTTATCAAGGAATTTAAAGTTATTGGATATCATTTAATCATTGTTTGCCTAATAGAAATTTTAGAATCCTTTTTTTTTTTCAGTTACTTTATAGAAAATTTTCAAACAGGAAAAACATGTGAAAGACCAGTATTTCTGTCACCTAGTTTCTAAAATTGTTAGCACTTGTCCATGTGTTTATTTTATAGCTGTCTGCCTATCCTCTCTCCACCTAGTTTTTGTTTGTTTGGGCTGATTACTTGAAGGTAGTCTCTATACTGTCCCAGAGATTCTTTTTTAAAAATTAGGTTTATTGTTGTGTGATTCACATACCACAGAATTCAAAGGATTCTTTTATAACTTCGAGAACTGGAATCCAGTCGAGGTTCACACCGTACATTTGCTTGTATCCTGGTCTCTTTTCTTCTTGACCAGTCCCTTGTCCTCTCCCACCCCACCCCACCTTTTTTTAAGAAGAATATATAAAGAGACAAACCAGTTGTCTTGAAGAATGAATCCAGATTCTGAATTTGCCTGATGGTTTTGTCATGATATCTTTTAACTTGTTCCTCTCTGCCCCTTTTTTAGTAGGCTGGAAGTTAGGACTAAAGGTTAGGATTTAGGTTAAACGCTTTTGGCCTGTTTCATAGGTGTGATACTTAGATGGTCTGTACTTACTATTGCATCACATCCATATTAGTGATGGTAGTTTTTCATTTGGTTAAAGTGGTAATAAATAGTCCCTTATTAAAAGTGCATTTTCCCCCTACAGTTATAAAGTAATTTCTGGGATGAATAACTTTGGAAGGAGCAAGTATACCTTTCTCCATCCTTCCTTTGCCTTTTAGCATCAATTGATGATCCTTGCCTAAAACAGTTATGTCATTGGAGTTTACAGAATGGCGATTTTCTCATTTATTTTTTATTTATTTAATTTTTCTAGGGATGGATTTAATTTCCTAAAGATGGGGGCTAATGTTCCCTTCCCTTTAATTACTGCTTTCTGGAGTGAGGAGTTGGGTTAGCAGTCATCTCCAGTGCTGGCAAGAGAGCCTTCTCTCCCCCCCGCCTTTTGTTGTTTTTTGTTTAGTATCATGGACATAAGAATTTTTATTTGTTCAATATTTTACAAACATTATGCTTTTTGATGCTTAAATTCACAAATGAGGTAATGGGAACCAGTGCAAAGTGCCTCTTGTGCCCTTTTGACATGACCCCATTTTTCTTTGAGTACTTCTTGCCTTCTGGGATAACAAGATGTCCCAGATCAAACCTTGAACTTCCTGTGTCCCAGACTTGGAATCACCCATTTGTACAAGGAACTCTAGTGAGACAATCCATTTATTTTTAAATCTTTTGTTGACTTCACTAGATTGATTGATAGTATGCATATTATCTACCAGATATAACTTAGTTTTGTTTGTACAGCTAGCTTTTCATGGTTTTACAAAGAACTTTTCCATATTTTGAAAAAAATTTTTTCCTTGTTGATACCCCGTCTCATAAACTAACTGCAGTGTCGGACTAGCAAGAAGTCTGTACGTTTCATTGCTGCAAGGACCTTGGGGGTTGGGTACTTCAAGAAATTAAGGAGAAGAATGGAGGGATAATAATCACATATTACATTTAAAAGAATGACAAGGAGTTTTTTGTTGGCAAAAGCAGCCCTTAATTATATCAATGACCTTTATGGCTGTGTGTGTATGTGATATGTGAGGGAGAGAGTATTTACTATTATCATCCCTCATATTTCAGAAGAGGGAATAGTCAGGTAACATGCTGTCTTAGCCCATTCAAGTTGCTATAATAGATTGTCACAGACTAGGTGGCCTAAACAACAGACATTCATTTCTCAAAGTTCTGGAGGCTGGGAGTCCAAGATCAGGGCACTGGCAGATTTGGTGTCTGGTGAGGACCCGCTTCCTGGTTCATAGACATGTCTTCTTGCTGTGTCCTCACATGGAGGAGGTGCTTATGTATGTTTTTTTTCATTTAAGCTTTTAACAAAGTTGTGATATTAAAACATTGGTGTCTCTTTTCTAGATAAATTCATAGCTCTGCTAATTTGTTTATAAATCTCAATTCTCATAATGTACTGTGTAATGTAGTGGATATAAGAATAAGGATGTGCTTTAAGAGACTGACTGGCAGAGTGTATTCTAAATATTTCATGATCCTAATTGAGTATGAAAATGTATAGAGCACTTGTGTCAAAAGGCACCTTGAGATGTTCTGTTTGTCTTTTTAGGCAGTATAGTCAGCTTTTAACAATTCTTAGGAGAATATAAACAATGAAGAAAATCAGGGATGCAGGAATGTTTCCTAAGACTTAATTTTGTGGAGCTAGATGTATGTAGATAGCAAGTTAGAACAGAAGAAACCAAATAGAACCACTTAGAACAAGCACATAAGTGTTAAGTGCATAGTAAAGTGAAGGGCAGCAGATGAAATAAAAGCAAAAAACAGTACAGTGGATGAAAAAAAATGCATCAAAAAAGCTTGTTTTCCAGGAATATTAGGCCTGAATTCTTGGAAAGCCAGGAAGCATTAGGTTTTCTTAGAGAGTTCTGTACATTTAATATGTGCTTGGACTGTAATTAAAGGTGACATGATTTCAGCATCTTGATCTTTTTTCCTGGGATCTCTTATTAAATGCTTTTTTAGTTTGCTTGGATCTTAGAAATTACCCATCTGAATTTGTAAACTATACAAGAATCTGGAAACTAAACAAAAAGTTAACAAAAATGAAGCCCAGTGGACTTGTTGCCTGGAATACCATCCTAGTAAGAGTTAAACAAGCTTGTGAAGGAATAGAGAAGGCAAAAATTGATAAAGGCAAGTAGGAATTGCTTATTAAGAATTCTGTGAGAATCAGAGAAAAGTTTGAGTTTGTTTAGATATGGGATCTTTCATATAAACTTGAACCAGTAGGTTCTTCATTGGAATTCTCGTATATTCTAGATTGAAAATTTTCAGTCCTTTATGATTGAATTTTCAATTCTTTAGAGGGATGTTACAATGTCTTGCACAATTAGAAAATCATTTGTGCTCTTATTTAAATTCTAAAGCTTTGGGGCTATATTTTACATTTTTTTATATACATTTTTTTATATAAAGGGATTTCTCATATACCCTTCCTTTCAAGGCAGAACTTTTAGATAGGATTTAATATGTCAACCAGAAAGAAAAAAAAGAAGCAGGAGTCTGCAAATAAGAAAAGAGTTTATTTGGGGTCTTAAGAATTGCAGTTTGGGAGATGCAGACGATTCGGTTGATCCCAGAAGAGTGTTCCAGGGAAGAGAAAGTTTCATCATAAAGATGAAAAGCCATGAGGTTGTTAAAATTCACCCGACGAGAATTGTGATTGACTCTGACTGAAGTCAGAAAATATTTTTGTCCTTAAGAAATCGTGAGCTGCTTTAGGGTAGGGTCCAATAAGTAGATAGGCTATGCTGTCCCGAACTTCTGGTAGATGTTCTGGATGGCTTCATCAGGTCAAAGGGTGAGATTCCATCCAGGCTGAGATGTGCATAAGTCACACTTCTTTAATGGCCCCTTGGCTGTGTTTTAGAGGGCTCTCTTAGCAATACTGACTCCATTTTGATTTTCCTTTCACAAATGTAGGGGAGATTACTAACTACAGCTGTAAATAGCTTAACAAAAATTTGCAACAACAAAGGTATTAAGATGAATTTAACCAGTGGTATGAACCTTTTTTAGTTTAGGTGAAAATAAATTAAAATGGAAACAGAACGCTCTTCTTAGGGAAAGCAATGAAATCAGCTATTGCTGATTGCTAAATTTAGATATGATTATAATGTTTATTTTTTTAGGATTTGACTTTAATTTTCCCCCTTCAAAACTGAAATGAGGTTAAGCTCTTAATTATTTGGTATTAGACTAATGAATAATTCCAAACCTCTGTTTTCAGTTTTCTTTTCAATAGCTGCCAGTGTATGTTTGAACCTTGAAATGGAAGCTGATTAACATTTTTAAGGGTTGTCTTCATCTTCAAAATCAACACAGACTGCTTCTGTATGATCTTGATTAAATATTTGTGTAAAACCAGGCCAGTGAGGGTGGGGACTATTTTGTTTCCTTGCGTCATATGGTTTTCATTAAGTTTTTTGCGTTTAAGTCAGTTTTATTTTTCAGTTGATGTAGGCACAGAGAGTTGTCTTGTAGGTTGCTTTAGGTCATTGAGTCATTGCCGCCTTGCAGTAACCCTGACAGACTTCATAAGTTGCTAAATTTTTATCAGTCCCGTCTTAGATGTTAAGACATCCAGACTTAGATGTCAAAACAACTTCCATCTGATGGTGGTAAATATCTGTGCCTCACATGTACAGTATGATTAACTGTCTCTTACATTACATTTATACCAAGGTTAAGAAAGGGAAGTACATTTAATTTCTTTCAAGTCTCGGACCTCTATCTAAACTTTCTCATTTGTAGTGTTGTAGTCAGTGGTTAACAATGATTCACATCCAGAACTCTCTTGGTTTTTTATTCCTGTTGTAAACATAATACATCATATTGCCACTACTTCTATTTTACAAATAAAACAAAAACCTTTAATTCTCGTGATGTCTTAACATTTAATGAAATCTATCTAGGGATCACCCTAGGAAAATTTTACCAACAAATGACACATTTGGAATTTGCTTCAAGCTTTCTCCTTTTCTTATATTAATCTCTGATCCACCTTTTCTTTGTGGGTGCTTCAGGCATTTAGGAGGTTTTCTACTTAATGGTTAAGTCATCTTTATGGAAAAGATCCAGTAAGTTGAAATTATGTAAATCTGTTGTGTGAGATAATTTGCCCAAGTTTTGACTTTCATAGAAATTATCTGAAAGTGTATTCAGTTGTTTTCAGTGTACTTTAGTACTCACTCTACTGTGTAATTTTTAGGTTGTAACAGATGACTTAGTAATATATTGTGTTCATATTGATTAAGTTGTAGAGCAGTGTAGTATTATGGAAAGAACTTGGGCTTTGGAATCAAATGGATCTGGATTTAAGTATTGACTCAGCTGTTTATTAACTCTGACTTAAATAAGTTGCTTCACTTCTTTGAGCCTTAGTTTCCTTATTAAAGATGAGAAGGATGATGGCAATCTGGCTAGGAAACTTAGGAGAATTAGAAGCAAGGGAATATTATATAAAGTGTCTGGCACATAATAGCTTCATAGTATAATTCTTTTTTTCATTGAATAAGTTAGAAAGGAAAGCAGAATCATTATGGTTAATAAAACCAGAAAGGTTTCTTGGGGGAGATTTTTTTAGGAAGATGTTGGAGGAGGCTTGTAAAACTTGGGGATTTGTGGAAATGATTGAAGAATAGTTGGTTTTCTCCTTGTTGTCCTGTTTTTTCCTTTTTAGATTAATTTTTACTTAGGCATATAGTTTAAAAGACCACATTTTGCCAAAAAGTTCATTATCAAATAAAGCAGTTTTCTGCCTCATTCTGTCTACTCTGCACGGCTCTGCCCCCAGGGCAACCAGGACAGCTGGCTCCTGTGGCTAGTTCTGCTGGTACTTACACATCTCATATTCCCAACTATCACAGAGCCAGATCTTTTGATTTGTCAATTTGAGGTGTTACCTATTGGCTTTCTCTTATTGTAGGCAAATATTTCATTCCTCTTACACATTCTGTTTCCTCCCGGATGTCCTTTCAATATAGTTAGTTTATAATTTTTTGCTAATTCAGGGTTCAACATATATTATTATGCCTGTACAAGTATTATTTACAGCTGAAGGTTGTAATATTCCTTACTTATGCTTCCTTTCTATTTGTTTTTCCTGAAATGAATAATTGCCTTGATTTTCATATTTAACGTCCACAATTTATTTAGTTTTTCAAAATGAAATTACCTCAGGTAATGTATCTATTATAAAAACTTTATTGGAGACATTCTCTCCTAGAATCCTCTATTTTCCTTTTTCTGGGTTGATTGCTCCCTTGGGCCGCTTCACAGTTGTCATCCTGGGACGTAAATTTCTTCTGATCCTTGGAATGTCTGCTGGATTGGATTCCCTATTTCCTGGATCTCGTATCTTCTTCTTTCTTGGTTTACTCCCACTGTTTCGGTAAAGCATACCCTCTAGGGGTTTTGTCCAGTTAAAATGATGGGACTGTGGCAGTTGGCTGGTGATGACAGCTCTCAGCAGCCTTTCCCGAGGTCACTGCTGCGAGCTTTCCACCCTGCCTGACTAGTCACCGTGCTGGAGTCTCCATTCAGTCTCATCCTGGACATGCCCTTCTCTTTCCTGCATTGGATGTCCTTATTTTTTTCTTTCCTGTGTCTTTCTCTTCTTGATTTACTCCACCTTTTTGTGGAGGGCATTCTCAGTAGTTTCTCGAGAAAGGCTTAATTGGAAGTAAAGTTTTGGGTACCTCATGTGTCTGAAAGTGCCTCTATTCTGTCCTCACACTTGAATAACAGTGTATCTGGGTATTAAATGTTCAATTGGAAATTCTTTTCTTTTAGCATTTGGAAAGCATTCATCTGTTGCTTTTTTGCTTCCAGTGGTGCTGTAGGAAAATCTGAATCTTATTCTGATTCCTGATCATCTGTATGTATGTGATTTATTTGTTTGCTTTCTGGCAGCTTATAGCACATTCTTTTAGCACCCCTTTGTTCTGAAATTGTACATGGTGTCCTTGATGTGGCTCAATTTTTCTTTAGTGTTTTGGACTTTCAGGAGGGCTCCTTTCACTCTGGAAATGTGTGTCCTTCACTTTTCGGGAAATTTTCTTGAAGTATTTCATCAATTTTCCTCCTCTCCATTTTTGCATATCTCTGTCTGTAGACCTGTTATTTGTATGTTAAACCTCTTGGACTGGTTCTCCAATAATCTTACTTTTTCTTCTGTTTTCCATCACGTTTTTCTTTTTACTCTTTTCTGCGTGATTTCCTTAACTTTATCTTCTCACCCCTATAATAATTTTTTTATTTCTGCCATCGTGTTTTAAATTTCAAGCTCTTTGTTATTCTCTTAATGTTTATATTAAAATAGTAACTGTTCTGTCTTTGTGGATGCAATATAATCTTCTAACTCTTCAAGGATATTAATGGTATTTTCCCCTAAATTTTCTTTATTTGAATAGTTTCTTTTTTTTTTAAAAGAAATAAGTGAAAAAGCTCAATTCCCACTCTTCTCCAGTGATCATATCAGGAGGATTATGAGAAATACTATTCATATGGACTGTGCCCCAGGCACTAAAAACCAAACCACACCCAGGCAGTATTGTCCTGTCATGCATTTTGTCCTAGCAGAAACATCTTGTTTTCCCCAGAGCTTCTTGTTTTTGTAAAAGACACTAAAAGCAACTGACTAAAGTTTATTCAGTATATTCTCTTTTTAATTTAATTTAATTTATTTTTTAAACTGCAGATTCTTATTAGTTATCTATTTTATACATATTAGTGTATATATGTCAATTGCAATCTCCCAATTCATCCCACCACCACCCCTCCCCCCGCCACCACTTTCCCCCCTTGGTGTCCATACGTTTGTTCCCTACATCTGTGTCTCAATTTCTGCCCTGCAGACCAGTTCGTCTGTACCATTTTTCTAGGTTCCACATATATGCATTAATATACAATATTTGTTTTTCTCTTTCTGACTTAACTTCACTCTATATGACAGACTCTAGATCCATCCACGTCTCTACAAATGACTCAATTTCGTTCCTTTTATGGCTGAGTAATATTCCATTTTATCTATGTACCACATCTTCTTTATCCATTCGTCTGTCGGTGGGCGTTTAGCTTGCTTCCATGACTTAGCTATTGTAAATAGTGCTGCAGTGAACATTGGGGTGCATGTGTCTTTTTGAATTATGGTTTTCTCTGGGTATATGCCCAGTAGTGGGATTACTGGGTCATATGGTAGTTCTATTTTTAGTTTTATAAGGAACCTCCATACTGTTCTCCATAGTGGCTGTATCAATTTACATTCCCACTAACAGTGCAAGAGGGTTCCCTTTTCTCCACATCCTCTCCAGCATTTGTTGTTTGTAGATTTTCTGATGATGCCCATTCTAACTGGTGTGAGGTGATACCTCATGGTAGTTTTGATTTGCATTTCTCTAATAATTAGTGATGTTGAGCAGCTTTTCATGTGCTTCTTGGCCATCTGTATGTCTTCTTTGGAGAAATGTCTATTTAGGTCCTTTTTTGGATTGGGTTGTTTGTTTTCTTAATATTGAGCTTCATGAGCTGTTTATATATTTTGGAGATTAATCCTTTGTCCATTGATTCCTTTGCAAATATTTTCTCCCATTCTGAGGGTTGTCTTTTCGTCTTGTTTGTAGTTTCCTTTGCTTTGCAAAAGCTTTTAAGTTTCATTAGGTCCCATTTGTTTATTTTTGTTTTTATTTCCATTACTGTAGGAGGTGGATCAAAAAAGATCTTTCTGTGATTTATATCAAAGAGTGTTCTTCCTATGTTTTCCTCTAAGAGTTTTATAGTGTCTGGTCTTACATTTAGGTCTCTAATCCATTTTGAGTTTATTTTTGTGTATGGTGTTAGGGAGTGTTCTAATTTCATTCTTTTACGTGTAGCTGTCCAGTTTTCCCTGCACCACTTATTGAAGAGACTGTCTTTTCTCCATTGTATATCCTTGCTTCCTTTGTCATAGATTAGTTGATGATAGGTGCGTGGGTTTATCTCTGTGCTTTCTATCGTGTTCCATTGATCTATATTTCTGTTTTTGTGCCAGTACCATACTGTCTTGATTACTGTAGCTTTGTAGTATAGTCTGAAGCCAGGGAGTCTGATTCCTCCAGCTCCGTTTTTTTCCCTCAAGACTGCTGTGGCTATTTGGGATCTTTTGTGTCTCCAAACAAGTTTTAAGAGTTTTTGTTCTAGTTCTGTAAAAAATGCCATTGGTAATTTGATAGGGATTGCACTGAATCTGTAGATTGCTTTGGGTAGTAAGTCATTTTCACAGTATTGATTCTTCCAATCCAAGAACATGGTATATCTCTCCATCTGTTTGTATCATCCTTAATTTCTTTCATCAGTGTCTTACAGTTTTCTGAGTACAGGTCTTTTACCTCCTTAGATAGGTTTATTCCTAGGTATTTTATTCTTTATGTTGCAATGGTAAATGGGATTGTTTCCTTAATTTCTGTTTCTGATCTTTCGTTGTTAATGTATAGGAATGCAAGAGATTTCTCTGCATTAATTTTGTATCCTGCAACTTTACCAAATTCATTGATTAGCTCTAGTAGTTTTCTGGTGCCCTCTTTAGGATTCTCTATGTATAGTATCATGTAATCTGCAAACAGTGACAGTTTTACTTTTTCTTTTCCCATTTGTATTCCTTTTATTTCTTTTACTTCTATGATTGCCGTGGCTAGGACTTCCACAGCTATGTTGAATAATAGTGGTGAGAGTGGACATCCTTGTCTTGTTCCTGATCTTAGAGGAAATGCTTTCAGTTTTTCACCATTGAGAATGATGTTTGCTATGGGTTTGTCGTATATGGCCTTTATTATGTTGAGGTAGGTTCCCTCTATGCCCACTTTCTGGAGAGTTTTTATCATAAATGGGTGTTGAATTTTGTCAGAAACTTTTTCTGCATCTATTGAGATGATCATATGGGTTTTTTTTTCAGTTTCTTAATATGGTTATCACATTGATTGATTTGCATATATTGAAGAATCCTTGCATCCCTGGGATAAATCCCACTTGATCATGGTGTATGATCCTTTTAATGTGTTGTTGGATTCTGTTTGCTAGTATTTTGTTGAGGATTTTTGTATCTGTATTCATCAGTGATACTGGTCTGTAATTTTCTCTTTTTGTAGTATCTTTGTCTAGTTGTGGTATCAGGGTGATGGTGGCCTCATAGAATGAGTTTGGGAGTGTTCCTTTCTCTGCAATTTTTTGGAAGAGTTTGAGAAGGATGGGTGTTAGCTCTTCTCTAAATATTTGATGGAATTCACCTGTGAAGCCATGTGGTCCTGGACTTTTGTTTGTTGGAAGATTTTTAATCACAGTTTCAGTTTCACTACTTGTGATTGGTCTGTTCATATTTTCTATTTCTTCCTTGTTCAGTTTTGGAAGGTTATACCTTTCTAAAAGTTTGTTCATTTCTTCCAGGTTGTCCATTTTATTGGCATAGAGTTGCTTGTAGTAGTCTCTTAGGATGCTTTGCATTTCTGCGGTATCTGTTGTAACTACTCCTTTTTCATTTCTAATTTTATTGATTTGAGTCCTCTCCCTCTTTTTCTTGATGAGTCTGGCTAATGGTTTATCGATTTTGTTTATCTTTCCAAAGAACCAGCTTTTAGTTTTATCGATTTTTGCTATTGTCTTCTTTGTTTCTGTTTCATTTATTTCTGCTCTTGTCTTTATGATTTCTTTCCCTCTGCTAACTTTGGGTTTTGTTTGTTCTTCTTTATCTAGTTCCTTTAGGTGTAAGGTTAGGTTGTTTATTTGAGATGTTTGTTGTTTCTTGAGGTAGGATTGTATTGCTGTAAACTTCCCTCTTAGAACTTCCTTTGCTGCAATCCCATAGGTTTTGGTTCGTCGCGTTTTCATTTTCATTTGTCTCTAGGTACTTTTTGATTCCCTCTTTGATTTCATTAGTGATTTCTTGGTTATTTAGTAACGTATTGTTTAGCCTCCATGTGTCTGTGTTTTTTACATTTTTTTCCCTGTAATTGATTTCTAATCGCATAGCATTGTGGTCAGAAAAGATGCTTGATATGATTTCAATTTTCTTAAATTTCCTGAGGCTTGATTTGTGACCCAAGATGTGATCGGTCCTGGAGAATGTTCTGTGTGCACTTGAGAAGAAAGTATAATCTGCTGTTTTTGTATGGAATGTCCTGTAAATATCAATTAAGTCCATCCTGTTTAATGTATCATTTAAAGCTTGTGTTTCCTTATTTATTTTCATTTTGGATGATCTGTCCATTGGTGTAAGTGAGGTGTTAAAAGTCCCCCACTATTACTGTGTTACTGTCAATTTCCTCTTTTATAGCTGTTAGCAGTTGCCTTATGTATTGAGGTGCTCCTATGTTGGGTGCATGTATATGTATAATTGTTATGTCTTCTTCTTGGATTGATCCCTTGATCATTATGTAGTGTCCTTTCCTTGTCTCTTGTAACATTCTTTATTTTAAAGTCTATTTTATCTGGTATGAGTATTGCTACTCCAGCTTTCTTTTGATTTCCATTTGCATGGAATACCTTTTTCCATCCCCTTACTTTCAGTCTGTATGTGTCCCTAGGTCTGAAGTGGGTCTGTCATAGACAGCATATATACGGGTCTTGTTTTTGTATCCATTCAGCGAGCCTGTGTCTTTTGGTTGGAGCATTTAATCCATTCACCTTTAAGGTAATTATCGATATGTATGCTCCTATTACCGTTTTCTTAATTGCTTTGGGTTTGTTTTTGTAGGTCCTTTTCTTCTGTTGTGTTTCCCATTTAGAGAAGTTCCTTTAGCATTTGTTGTAGAGCTGGTTTGGTGGTGCTGAATTCTCTTAGCTTTCGCTTGTCTGTAAAGCTTTTGACTTCTCCGTTGAATCTGAATGAGATGCTTGTCAGGTAGAGTAATCTTGGTTGTAGGTTCTTCCCTTTCATCACTTTAAATATGTCATGCCACTCCCTTCTGGCTTGTAGAGTTTCTGCTGAGAAATCAGCTGTTAACCTTATGGGAGATCCCTTGTATGTTATTTGTCGTTTTTTCCTTGCTGCTTTCAATAATTTTTCTTTGTCTTTAATTTTTGCCAATTTGATTACTGTGTGTCTCGGCGTGTTTCTCCTTGGATTTATCTTGTATGGGACTCTCTGCGCTTCCTGGACTTGGGTGGCTATTTCCTTTCCCATGTTAGGGAAGTTTTCAACTATAATCTCTTCAGATGTTTTCTCTGGTCCTTTCTCTCTCTCTTCTCCTTCTGGGACCCCTGTAATGTAAATGTTGTTGCGTTTAATGTTGTCCCAGAGGTCTCTTAGGCTGTCTTCAATTCTTTTCATTCTTTTTTCTCTATTCTGTTCCACAGCAGTGAATTCCACCATTCTGTCTTCCAGGTCACTTATCCGTTCTCTGCCTCAGTTATTCTGCTGTTGATTCCTTCTAGTGTATTTTTCATTTCAGTTATTGTATTGTTCATCTCTGTGTATTTTTTAATTCTTCTGGGTCTTTGTTAAACATTTCTTGCATCTTCTCGATCTTTGCCTCCATTCTTTTTCTTAGGTCCTGGATCATCTTCATTATCATTATTCTGAATTCTTTTTCTGGAAGGTTGCCTATCTGCACTTCATTCAGTTGTTTTCCTGGGGTTTTATCTTGTTCCTCATCTGGTACATAGCCCTCTGCCTTTTCGTCTTGTCTGTCTTTCTGTGAATGTGGTTTTTGTTCCACAGGCTGCAGGATTGTAGTTCTTCTTCTGCTGTCTACCTGAATAGTTTCTTTTTCCTGCAATTTGCTTTTTATTTTTCATTTATTTATTGAATTTTATTTTATTTTTTATGCAGCAGGTTCTTATTATCTATTTTATACATATTAGTGTATATATGTCAATCCAGTCTCCCAAGCAAGTTGCTTTTTAAATGTTTGTGTTTATGTTATTCTCTGTCTTCTTTCTGATAAACCTTAGTTGTCTGTTCATGACTAGAACAAATAATCCTAAAAAGGTTACTGGAAACTCTGGGTATGTGCATATTGTCCACATGACATGTGAGCTTTAATGTAGGCTTCTCTCGGTGGGTTATTTATTATTAACTGGTCAGATTTTCTAGAGTGTTCCTGATCTCCTGCCTGGAGAAAAAAGATCTGCTGACCAGCCTTTTGGGAGCCCAATGTGAGAAGAAGGCTGGGACTCATTGTTGGGGGTGGAATGTGTGTGTGTGTGTAAGTAACCTAATCCCTTGGTTTTGGTACTGCACCTATGCCTTCATCTGTGCTAGCTCATAACCTCTCCAGGGGTTAAACCTCAAATGTTCTGCCAGGGGAGTGTGGGGTGGGGAACGGATCTAGAGACCTGATTGTTTCTTAAGATAACTGTCACCCAGTTCTCTTTATTTTGGTTCCTCTGTTCTTACCCTCACTTCCAGAAGTACCCAGAACTGCCCGTTTCTAAGTTTTGGGTTTTTTCCCCTGAACATTCTGCCGCGTGATTTGGGTTAGCTGTCAGCCTGACGGTCGCAGCTTCCTTGGCTTTGCCAGGACAGTTGCCTCCAGTCCATCTGCTTCCACCGTCTAAAGCTCTGTGGCTGTTTTTCTCTTTGGATCTTGCCCTAGTGGATTATGTCTTTACAACAACAGTCACCTTTCCTTTGTTGCTTCAGCTACGCGGTTGAGCAGGACTAGTCGTCTGTGCTCAAACAGCCGCCTTCACACGGATCCCCTGCCTTCTTTCTTGCTGCATATTTCTTCAGCATGTGGAGGCATTAGAAGTTAAAGGGTCATCTTGAGAGATGTTTGTTTTCTTGAGCTGCCGTCTTGAGAGATACTATAGAAAATACCTGTTTTTAAACTATATTAACCCACACTTGTTCGTACTAAATTTTATGTTGTCAGTTTTTTTCTCCATATTGTTGCTTTGTGGTATAAAAATGCCACTGTAATGTAGCTTGAATGATGGCAGTCTGTCAAGCATCCAGTGCTGTGTCTGACATTGGATTCCAAAATCTGAAATCTTTTCTCTCTCAGCCGTAAAGTGTACTTAGTCTTACAGCAGTGAAAGAAAACTGTCTCTAAGAAATATTTGTCCTTTTATTTGGTGGTTGTCAGGCTTTAGTGAGCATCAGAAGCGCTGGTTGGCTTATTAAAACAGATTAAACCAGAGTTTCTGATTCAGTAGGTCCGGAACAGGGCCCAAGTTTTGGGGGTTGTTGTTTTTTTAATGTTTCTGTATTTATGGGCCTGAGATTGTGAATTCCTAACAAGTGATGCTGATGCTGGTGTGAGGGCCACACTTTGAGACTGACTGAAGCAGACTGTATGAGTGCTTGAAAACCAGAACGCCACCACCAAGAACCCCCAGTAAAGCTTTACTTCATTATCTTCCAGTTGGACAATTGAGAAGAGCTTTGAATTTATGCTGTGATCGCTCTCTTTGCCTGAAACATACATTTACTTGATCGTCTTGATCGAGACAGTAGGTCTCACCATTTAAATTAATGAATCCTTTCCTTTGGTCCACTGTTATTCCTTTCTTTCTTTCTGAACTGCCTGTTTAAGATTTTGTCCTCGTCTCCCCTTCTTCCTTCCCTCCTTTCTTGTGGTGCCTTCAACTCTGTGATGCGGCAGAAGTTGGCTGTCAGGGTGAACTCTCATGTAGAAGCCAGTCTGCATTGAGGTCGGTCACGTGGGATCTGCCTGCTCTGGGTTGGTAACGTGTTCATAGCATGTTGGGTGTAGTTATTTAAACGTGGAGCCTCACCATTAAGGTTGTGCATACTCGCATGTAAACACAAACATTAATGTCAGGCTGTCTTTACTAGTTAGTAATTTGTGTATGCCTGTACCAGGAAGCATACACTTTTTAGAATTTAATTGAAAACTTTGAATAATTAATTTGGCAGGAGAAGTGTTACAGTTATTGGTTCTGAGTGGATCTCTGTTGATTGGGAGCAACTGTCTCTCTTAAGTAAGGTGAAGAGATTGGCAAAGAAAACTTCAGTTGAATCAGGGAAAATGGCCTTTTATCCAGTCAGGTAATTTAATCTGACAGAAGCAGAAATCGTTTTTTAGGAATGTAGGTTTGACACTGTAGAGATGAGGGATGGGGAGGTGTTAGCATCCTCCGTGAGCAGCGTTATAAATTGCCTTTCTACTTCATTACTCTCTATCAGTGTGGCATGAAAAGCATTGGAACTGTTTTACTGTTGGGTGTAACCTAGCACAGATGTTTTTGTTTCTTTATGCTGGTTAAATTATAGTACAAAGTGCACTGTTTGATTCACGAAGTCATTTCTGCAAATCTTTGGTCACATTTATATGCTGTCCAGTCTTTGGGTTCTACTGAGGGACAAGCCCTGAGGAGTAAGCCAATAGGAGATTTTTCCTGTTTGTAATAGTGTCCTTTTTTTTTTTTTTTTTTTTTAATGGTGTGACTGTTTCAGGGCTATATTTTTTAAAATAAAAGATAGCTTCAGCAGAATTAGATAAGTAATCTCTTAACCCAGTAAACGTCTTTAACATCTTTTCCCTTAATAATTGCTTTTTATATGATTAATGGCTCCCATAAGGTAACAGTATTTTCTAACCAAATGGGTTCTCGTATATTTAGAGAGATTTTTCCCACATTGTGTATTTCTGTGAATGGCATAAGTAGAAAAGCACAGACTGTTAGCTCCATGAAGACAGGGACTTTGTTTTGTTCATCACTCTGTTTCTAACACTAAGAAAGGTATTTGATATGCAGTTCTCAGTAAATATTTGTGGAATGAAGGAAAGAAACCAGTTTAGAGTTCAGCATCCTGCATTACTTAATGAATGCCACAAGGTGGTACTGTTGTAGCATGAAATAAGAGGCTGTAATTCTTAGCCTCTCTTACACAGTTTTATATAAATCCTATGAATAAACAAAATGAATTGACTACCTATTATGTTTATTACCTGTTTCAGATATTTATGTTTTTAGCATGTGATTAGTCTTTTGAGTCCATGATTTGGCCAGGCAGTGAGATTATAACCTAAATAAAGAACATTTGGTTCAATTTTTTTTTTTTTTGAAATTTGGAATGAGTTTTATTAATTAATTTATTATTTTTGCTGTGTTGGGTCTTCGTTTCTGTGCGAGGGCTTTCTCTAGTTGCGGTGAGCGGGGGCCACTCCTCATTGCGGTGCACGGGCCCCTCACTATCGCGGCCTCTCTTGTTGCGGAGCACAGGCTCCAGACACGCAGGCCCACTAGTTGTGGCTCACGGGCCCAGTTGCTCCGCGGCATGTGGGATCCTCCCAGACCAGGGCTCAAACCCGTGTCCCCTGCATTAACAGGCAGATTCTCAACCACTGCGCCACCAGGGAAGCCCTGGTTCAAATTTTTATCAAATGTTAAATGAGATAGCATCTATTAAAACCTAGCACAGTATCAGGTTAGTTTCATTTTCTCGCCTTTAATTTATTTTGGGTTAAAAACCTTTGTTAAATTTCTCTTTGTGTTAAAATAATTTGCCAAACATTTTCTAATAAGTTATCACTGAATGTTAAACAATATTTTGTAAGTCTGTTTTGATTGTCAGAAGATTTTAAAAATTGATACCAAACCTAGATTTTACTGTATTATACCCCCCACTGCAAAAAAAAAAAGTTTAATTCTGCTCCATGGTTCTTTTATAAGGCTGAAATATTTTAACATAGTACTACATATTTGTGCATATATGATCACAGTGTATAAATAAAGTCAGTCTATGTCTTGATTTCACTCCTATTATAAAAGTGTTGACAGGTTTGTTTTATAGCTTGGAATTTTAAAATTTCCTTATGATGAAATTGACTTCTGAATATTTTGATCGTATAATTTTCCACAGACTGAAGCAAAATCAGAAGAGGGCCCAGGATGGGCTATCCTACGTGATAATTTCATGATGGGAGCATCCATGAAAGACTGGGACAAAGGAAGTGATGGACCAGATGACAACAGACCGGGGTCTGGAAGTGACTCTGACACATAAAGCTATATAAGAAACACAGTTTCCATTTTATTTTTCCTAGAAAAATACTCGTGCTCTGAAAGTTGGGGAATTATAAAGATACCATTTGTAAGAGAGCCAAAAGACTTTTACTATTATCAACTTCGGTGTTTCTCTTTTTCATGTAAACTTGGTTAAAATGATATTTCAGACCTTGTATAATTTTAAGCATTGTTCTTTAGAACGTTTGTAGAAATATTTCTACTTGAGATATGCATTTTGCCAAGTTCATTATAGGCTTACCTGTTACTTTTGGATATTGGTGTTTTATTTAAGTATCACCAAGGGTTGTAGAAATGCAATATCAATTCATAATTAAAATGAACTCCTTGAAGTTAATATTTTTCAGCCTCTAACTTACAGACCTATATATGTATATTTTTTGTGGGGAAGCGTCGGTGTGTTTTTTTTGGTGAGCTATTGAGAAAAACTATGTAGCAAATTTTTAAATTATAGCATTTCTGATTTGGGGTGATGATTTTATTTTTAGACACTCTGGCAATTATGATTTAAGAAACATCAAATTTCTACTTTTATATTATTTCCTTTTATATGCTAAGTAATATATATAAATAATGGCTTAGATTTATTTTAAGTGTTAGGTTATTTTTGTATGAGAGATTTACTGAGGTGGAAATTCTCATATTTAACTTATGCAATGAGGCATAATTTCTTAGGAAGCATATTTGACATGTTCTAGTTTCCCTTATTTTCCCTAAATATTTGAGTTAGCGTAAATTCTTTTTTTATGGACTGGCTGACCAGTGAAATGGTAGTTAGACAACAGATAGTCTGCATCTGATTTGAGACTTGATTTCTTATAGTTGTCTTAAAGATTATTAAATTGGATGACTTTCAGAATCTAGGTGTTAAACAAAAAGAGAAGAGAAAGCAGGGCTATTTAATATCATTCCGAAATTTCTGTGAAACTGGGCCTAAGATGCAAACTTTGTAGGGGAATTATTTAATAAAAGTGATCTGTTCTTTTTTAAAAGGGTCCATCCCTTACTCCATCTTTCCATAGTAAAAATAGTTCCCTCCTACTACCAAATTGCACATGCTTGCATCTGTTATATATCGAAGGATAATCCTCCCCTCAAAACTGTGCTAGAGCAGAGACGTTTATATTTGCAAACCCATTTGGGTGTTACAGGTATTATGTAGCCAAAGTTAAATTAGTCCATGGCCTGGTATTTGTTACCCTAAAGGAAGGTATACATCTAAGATATCAAATGATTAAACCAGCAGAGCTCAAAGTACATTTTTGTATATATCCAAACTTTTGAAATTTAGTGTCTTAAATTATAGAACTGCTATTTTGTCAGTGTAATATAAATAAATGTGAACAACTAGTCCTCTGTAGTAACATGAGCATGCTAAACATCTCAGTATAACTTAACACAGATAAATATTTCAGTACAACCTCACACGTAGATAATTTTGAGAAACAAATTTGCAGCACCTAAAAACTTTTATCTTCTCAGAATTAAAGATTTTACTTTTTTTTTCCTGCTATTAATCTGTTTCTGAATCACATTAAAGCTTTGCAAAAATTCTTCTGAATAGGACATCAGGTGATAGAAATGGGTAAATAACTTCTTGTTTAGTAAAAAAGTTGTTTTTTAACATAAACTTATCATGTAGTCATTAGTTTAATTTAGAAAAATTGAGCAAGATTTTCAAACTGAAAGGAAGGAAGAGAATATTGGCAGATTTTCTTCTTTCAGAAATCATTTTATTCCAAAATAAAATTGAGTTGCTGCTATAAGAAAAAAAAATCACTTATGTTAGAAGGTGTAAAGCATATGTAAATCACGTGAAATAATTTTTGTCATAAAGATAGGATGTTTTATATGTATTAATATTTCTGCATATTGGCAATCAAATATTTAAGCAAAATACCACCATATATGAATCTAAGGATGAGCATATTATTTTTAAAACTCTGTATCTTTAGATGGATGTTTTAAATCTAGCTCTGTCATCTCTACCCTAAATATTTTACCTACAACATTTATTTATTTATTTTTAAAATTGATTTATTTTTGGCTGCGTTGGGTCTTCGTTGCTGCGTGTGGGCTTTCTCTAGTTGTGGCGAGCAGGGGCTACTCTTTGTTGTGGTGCGTGGGCTTCTCATTGTGGTGGCTTCTCTTCTTGCGGAGCACGGGCTCTAGGTGTGCAGGCTTCAGTAGTTGTGGCTCACGGGCTCTAGAGTGCAGGCTCAGTAGTTGTGGCACACAGGCTTAGTTGCTCTGCGGCATGTGGGATCTTCCCGGACCAGGGCTTGAACCTGTGTCCCCTGCATTGGCAGGCGGATTCTTAACCACTGCGCCACCTGGGAAGTCCCCCTACAACATTTAAATTCTGACATCAATCAGATAAATAATTCTGCACCTAACTTCTGATATTGTCTTTGAGTTCTTCAAGGAGGGAAAAGAGAAAGAACAGCATGACTATACCCCTCCCCCCCATAGTAATCTAAAAATAACAATATTTGGATTTTATTTTTGGTAACTATTTAGGGTAATAGAGTAATAAAAAGATTTTATTTTTGTTTGTTTAAAAAGAACAATGGAAAATAGTAACCAGGTAACCAGTACCTAGGTATTATCTTATTCCCTTATCTGGATATTCAGATGGCTGGGGTGAATGTTCTCAGTATTAGCATAGTTTAGTGTTGCTTATTTTTTGCTTTTAGGCGTTGAAATCTCACAAAATTAATACCTGTTATAGACTGACAATAACTTAGAATCATTACAGTAGTTTAGTACTTTAACTTAGAATACTGAATTTATTTTCAAGTTAAGTAGACTTCTACATAGATTAAGTATTATTCTACTCGTTGAAAAATATATCTTGGAAACGCTTTGGATGGACTAATTCA
The DNA here is from genome assembly GCF_963924675.1 of Phocoena phocoena. Taxonomy (NCBI): domain Eukaryota; kingdom Metazoa; phylum Chordata; class Mammalia; order Artiodactyla; family Phocoenidae; genus Phocoena; species Phocoena phocoena. The sequence goes on along the minus strand of NC_089219.1, from coordinate 170,352,283 downwards.
AAGGCTCGCTTTCAGTACTTAGAACCTGAAATGACTCCATAGGAAGTTCTGGAAGATTTATTTGAGGGTAAGTCCAATCCTTTAAAATATTTTGTCTTTCATAATATGAATAAGTGGGTGAAAGGGAATGTTTAAATTTTGGAAAACCTCTGAAGGCTTTTCAGTCACTGTGTTTTGCACATATGAACATACTTAATATTCAGTGGCTGCCAACTAAACTAATCCTTCCTCCCGTGCTGGTCTTTAGGACATGTAAATACAGTACTTAACCATAAAGCCATTTAATTGCAGTTTCTAGACACCTAAAGATGTCCCAGTTAACCTATAACAGCAGAGAAGTCCTAAGGTTGAAGTGTGAACAGAAACATGGACAAACTGAGGACCTTGTACGGAATTGTAAGGCCTGAGAGAATTGCCTGTAAAGGACTCATCATAGAGCATAAATATTTAGAAGAGATAGGAGGTGGTCAGATAAGTAAGTTGATATTACATCTTTTGGATAACTTGTTTCTTCCCTATACGGATTTACTTATTTTATTTTATTATAGATGTTTATTAATATAAAATTATATTATACTAATTTTAATATATATATAAATTATATTAATATAAAATTATATAATATAAAAGAGTCATAAGTGAAATGGGATGGAAGTTTTATTTTTTCAGTTTTTTTAATGATCACAGAGTACCATTATTGCACTTAGTATAGTGATATATTTGTGCCACGTGAATTTCACTTTTAAAACATACATTTGAAAAATCAGTAGATACTTTTTAACATTTGTAATTTCTTAAGGAAGTGTGAATGTGTGTGTGTGTGTGTGTGTGTGTGTGTGTGCGTGTGTGTGTGTGTGTCTTAGTCCAGGACATTATACCAGATACCATAGACTGGGTGGGAAAAACAACAAACATTTATTTTCATGGTTCTGGAGGCTGGGAAGTCCAAGATCAAGGTGCTGGCAGATTTGATGTCTGATGAGCACCCTCTTCCTGGTTTGTAGACAACTGACTTCTTGCTGTGTCTACTTGAGGCAGAGAGAGATTGTCTTTCTCAGTGCCTCTTTTATAAGGGCCTCATGACCTGATTGCCTCCTAAAGGGCTCCACCTCCAATATTATCATATTAGGAATAGAGCTTCTACATATGAATTGTGGAAGGTGGGGGATCAAAAATTCAGTCTGCAGCAATGCATAAAATAGCAAATGGTACATTTTTAACTTAGATGTGAAATAACTTTAGCTACCGTTGATTCTTTTCTTTGATAAATTATTTGTTTTTTTATTTTTGCCTGCGTTGGGTCTTCGTTGCTGTGCGCGGGCTCTCTAGTTGTGGCGAGCGGGGGGGCTACTTGTTGTGGTGTGTGGGCTTCTCATTGTCATGGCTTCTCTTGTTGCAGAGCACAGGCTCTAGGCACGTAGGCTTCAGTAATTGTGGCACGTGGGCTCAGTAGTTGTGGCTTGCGGGCTCTAGAGCGCAGGCTCAGTAGTTGTGACGCACGGGCTTAGTTGCTCTGCGGCATGCGGAATCTTCCCAGACCAGGGCTTGAACCCGTGTCCCCTGCATTGGCAGGCAGATTCTTAACTACTGCGCCACCAGGGAAGCCCTACCATTGATTCTTGACTTAGCTTTCCTACTAGAATTAGAAGGTTAAGTGAAGTATTTATCTGGCATTAATTGAGCACTTGTTCCAGGAACTGTACTAGAATCATTTGAGTGATATTGTTTATGGCAAAATAAGGGGTAATTTTGCTCCTGTAAAAAATCAAAAAGTCAAATCTCCTGTTCCTTTTTAAAGTCGACTTCCTGCAGTACGTGCCCACTGTATGATTTGGATTGTGTGCCAGTTTGGATTAACAGTGATAACTTGAAATAAATCAGTTATGTGCCATGACTTTAAAAATGTTTGTTAAAAGATAACCTTTTAAAAAACTATTATAGTGGAATCTAAGTTGTACATTAAAAAACTATTGTAACAGAATTGTACAGTAATTGTACAGTAATAGGAGTCCTAGAATAATGAAGCTTGTCTAGGGGTGTGAAGAGGTTAATTTGTCGGTACTCTGTTGATGATAAGTTCATTTTTACTTGGAAACGGTTTTCAGTTGAAGGAAGCAGAGTTCATACTGCTCCTTCCTTAAATTTATCTGTTAGGATCAACATGACTGATGTTTGTCTCCACTCAGTATATCTGTGATAGGTAGTGAGTCTGTTGAGTCCTGCAGATACTATGAGTACGAAGACTATTTGAGGTGAATTGGCAGTTAGAACAAATTTTGGAAAAGGGAGAGAGAACTCTTCCATGCTTACAAAAAGCTCTCTCATTCCTTCCCCAAGAAAGCAGGAGTCTGAATTTTGGCCAGCTGGATAGATGAATCTTACTGACTATTGCAGCAAAGGTAGGCCTCCTGGTAAATTTTTTCCCTGTGTGAGCTTTTCAGAACTTGATTAAATATATCAATCAGGAGGACCAATGAACAGATTTGGAAGTAAAATGGTGTCTGAGATAGGTGACAGGACATTTAGAGTAGTGATTGGTGGTTAACAAAATACTAAGAGTTGTAATAAATCTAATCAGAATTTTGTAGTTTGAAGATATCGTCCAACAATTCTTAAACAATTTTAGATTCTCTAAAGGATGTTTTGTAGCTTGGAAACACATTAATATTTTTCATCTGGTCTACTGAGCGTACTTTCAGGGAGTTATGATTTAGGGCTATTTATCTAGGTGTGTGATGAAACTTGTATTCAGAAGAGTTGTCCTCAGAGACAGTTACAAAATATGTTTCATTTTGCTTTGTTAGCGACATCTGGTCCAACACTGCTCACCTCAGTCACCCACCCCTCCACTATAGCAGGAGTATATATTTAGCTTTCTGTCAAATGCTCTTTGGTTTTCATTCGAGTAGTTAAACAAGGGTATATGTTAGAGAAGTGGGCCTGATTCCTTATAATTTTAGTCTCTACATCACTACTGTCCGCTAGGACTTTCTGTGATGATGGAAATATATCTCCACTGTCCAATATGGTAGCACAAGTGGCCATGGAGCATCTCCAGTGCGGCTAGGGATACAGAGAAGCTAGATTTTTCATTTTACTTAATTACTTCAAATTTTAAAAGCTGCACATGGCTAGTGGTGGTCTGTCTCCCTAAGAAGAGAATAAAGTCACAGAGCATATATTTAGTCTAATAAAATATCAGTAAATTTTGGAATCATAAGTCTATCTTGAATTGTTACGTAAACATTTACTGATACAATTTAAGTATATACAAATACTGGTGTGATTTTTATTGACTAAATTATGGTTGATGTCTTTTTCACTATTTGTATTTTTAAAGAGTTATATTAAGTTGCTTTATAATTATTTCCTGAGGTATAACTATTGTCCTTATATGTTAGGCCACTGTGTATGACACATAGCATTTGCTTTTTTAGTAGTACCACCTGCAGCTTTCAGAATGAACACACTAAACTTTAAGTCTCAGTGCTGTACTGTGAAACAGTAGGTTTGTGATGCACTAAAGGGACATGCTGAGAACTGTCAGAGCAGCAGACAGCAGGTGCCATCTAAGCCAGTGAATTCCAGCGCTGGGGACTTCTGTCGGGAGCCTCCTTGTTTAGGAGGTTTCCTGAGGAAGCGCCTTGAGTGGCAGGGCTCCCGAGGTATCTAGCAGCTCAGATCTATGCCAGCACACACTCGACATCCTGCCAGAGCAAATGGCGGTTGCAGATTTGGGCAAAAAACCCGGAAAACAAAGAGCACCATGAGCGTTGTTAGTACAGCCAGTTTAAAATGATGAGGTGTTAAACCACATTTGTATAAAGAACAGTTTCTCTAACCCCAGAATCATTACCCTGCGTCTTTAATGCAGTCGGTTCATAAACATCAAAGCAGCAACACCAAATTTGTATGGGGTCAAGACCAACTGGGGCTCTGAATGGAGAGACAGCTGAGAGCCGCGTCCTTTGTGTGGGTGGCCTTGCAGCTGTTGATTCACCCTGAGGCTTCTAGACAGTTGCCTCTGCGTGCTCGCAGAGCCAGACTTCAGTCTTCGGTAAAAATGGATCCCCTCCCGTGGGATGGACATAAACAAGGGATTGACATCAGCTCTCAAAACATCAGCCGGGCAGCCAGACAGCAGTTACCCTGAAATACTGAGTAGTACCCAGCACAACATCAGGGCTGCCTCTACATAATATTTGTCTTTGTACAGTAACACGGGGATCTCTTAAGTGTATCATAAATAGTAAAAGCTCAGAGTCCAAAAGGTTCAAGGTGACATTATCCTTCTCTACAAATGGTAGGAATGATAGGAATATCTATTGCATGACACAGCTGCCATACTTTGGTCCTTATGAGGACTCCCAAGTACACTTTTTAATGATAAATGAAGTTATATTTACATGGAATATTTTTAGAAATACCAGTATTCGTTGTTAGATGACAGAAGGCAAAATTTTGGAATCAGAACTGAGTTCAGAGTTCAATTTGGACTCACATTAAGCCATGTGTTGTTGCAAAAATGTCTTAAAACTTTTTAACGCTAGCATGTACCTCAGGCACAGGGATATGTTTGTGTATATTGGAGGGATTGGAACAATGCGTGCACAGCGTCTGTCTAGCACAGTGCCTGCTATGTAGTAGGGAGGGTCTCAGGATACAGTATTATGTATTTGGAGGTTTAGAAGCTGTGCATGTAGATTTGTTATTCATTTCTGATCTCTAATCATAAACGTTCCTCTTCTAGATAATGAGTTCCTCCCAGAAAAGTTTAAAGTCTGGCAGATAGTAAAATTTGTGTTCACCCACTAATTCTACTTCTAGAAACCCTCCTCAGGAAAAGATCCTAATTACAGAAAATGCTGTGTGAACAGTATAATAGCATTATTTTTAATAACAACAAATTCTAGACAACCTACAAGTTCAGTGACTTGAGGGCACACACAGACATCAACTGTGGTACTTCCACTTTTGTGCTACCATTTAACATGATGGCGTGAAGACTGGTGAAATCACGTGTCAAGAATTGCATGTAGACTGAAAATGTAAAAAATTGTGGATAGCATAAGTAAAATTTTCAAATGCCAAGGATTCATTAGATGAATCGAAGAACATAATACATTCTTTTTTTAAGAAAATAATTTTTGACGGCCTGAAAAGTCGAGTTCACACTGAGTACCAAGGTCCTGACCTTTAATGAGAAATTAAAATATATTTACTGTCTACTTCAGCTGTTCCAGAACCAAAACTCTAAATACTGTCTTAATAGAACACTCCAAGGGGTTGACATGGAGAGGTGCAGTTGATGACTGCATGAAGGTCGGCCCATCAACCAGTCAAGTATAAGTTGGACCAGAGCAAGTCATAAGAACAGCAAACATTTATACAGTAATTATTGTGTGCCAGATAGTATTTAACAGTTTATAATGCCCTTAACTCATCCAGTCAGTCCTATGACCCTGTGAAGTAGGTGCTGTTATTGTCCCCAACATATAGTTGAGGAAACAGGCAATGGGTTCAATAACTTGCCCAAGTTCACAGTTATTAATACAGTTGAGTCCAAGCTCCAGTCATAGAGCTGTTACACAACAGTGATTCCTTACATTGTAGGTGATACTAATGTTGTATAGAAAATGACATTCTAGAAATTATTAAGGTCTTATAGAAAATGAGATTCTAGAAATTACACTTTGCTCTGGGAAAAATAAATAGGCATATTACATTTTTTAGTCTCATTTACTCATGACACGAACCTACGGCACGTATCAAAAGGTGAACATTTTCCTGGCACTAGCAGTTTAAAGGTAGCTTGTCAGCTCAGGCTTTATTTTGGTTGCTACTGTCAGTTTATTATACAGTGTACTATTGGAAAATTTATTATAGATCTTGTTTGAGTATGTCTGATAATTAAAGCTTTGCTGTTTAATTATCTTGATGCTGCAGAAATGGAAGTACTACTAAGTACTGGAGTAGTGTCCAATAGTTTTGTCTATTGGAACATGACTAGCTCCTTTTATACTAAGATACAATATATTGCCCATAGCTGTGGTTGTTACTTAATGACATTAGATGGCTCATAAGAGTGTAAGTGCTGACATTTTTGCTATTAAGAATTTAGATATTCACATTATGCTTCGTAAAAATGAAGACTAGATTTTAGTTTAGAATGTTATTGGCTAGGAGATAACAAGTAACTAACACTTTATTTTTCCTCTGGGGGAAAAAAGTCAATGGAAAATATCCTTGAGGTGAAAGTTAATTACAGCTAAAAAAAAATTTACAGCCACAGGACATTGTATCATTGTTTAATAGGCTGTGATGAAAATACCCAGGGAAATTGAGTATGTTAGTTTTCTCCAAATAGGAAGCTGTAGGACATACCACTTTTCTCCTCTAGGTGGCACGATTTAGGCTATCATTGAATTAAACGATTCCCCTCCAGCCCTCACACCAGGCGGGGGACTAGTTTCTGAACAATCAGTACAACTGGGGTATCGATTCCGTTTAACCGTTATAACTGGTCAAATAACCAGATTGACCTTGAAACAATCTGTTGTCTAGTGACCTTAAGTAACTTAATTAACAAAGACCTCTTAAAAAACAAAAGCTTCTCTCTCATAACCAGATAGCCAAAATCATTTTTGTGTATTGCTGAAGTCTCTGGGTCATAGCACACGCCCATTTATGGATTTATTCCTTTGGTTTATGGTAAACAGCTTGCCATTTGATACTGACTGTGAAGATACTGCGTTTGTACTTGAAAAGACACATAGAGATAACTGAAATAATCTAAAAAGAAACCAGAACTGTAGGTGACGTTAACTTCCCAGGTGTCCCTGGTTTTGTTGCAGCCTTCACTGTTTACTAAACAGGAAAGATCAACGTGTAAAAAGTCAGTATTAGGTGACCCGGAAGCAGCAAATGACAGAAACATTCTGTTCGTTCTCTGCACTAAAACGGGAAGAGGACACTTTATTTTTACCTTTCAGATTCTTTTATCTATTGTTCACTTTCCAAACTTTTAAAATGAATTTGGCTGCACCCAGAATACATGAAATACTTGTTAATCCCATTTTCATCTTCCTCCTCTTCTTCCTGTCTGTGTGGGGGATGGGCTTTCATGGAGCTCAGAAGAATCTTGACCAGGCACCTCTCAGGAACTTCGTTTTGGGGGTGGTGCATGTTTATATAAATGCTAAAAATCGTACAAATATTTTCAAATTATAGCTCTGATAGCGATTATTAGAATCGGTAGCATAGGCAAAGAAAAAAAAGGCTTGGAAATATGCAATATATATCATACTGAACCGAGAAAAGGTGAAAAGTTAACTGATGTATTGTTACAGATTCCGATTGGAAAGTGGCTTCATTTTAGGGTGACAGTCTGGGACAGTCCTGGTTTACCCCTGGTGTCCTGTGTATAGATGAAAAGCATCCTCTTCACTCTTGAAAGTGCTCAGGTTTGTGTGATAAATTATGTGGTCGCCCTAGATGTAAGAACTAACTTTCTTTTCTAAGACTTGAAACAAACACCAGGAAAAGTTTGTGGCCCGCAGTCTCCACTTTTACAAATCATAACTACCGATACAGCTTTGCTTGCTAAGTAAAATACGTATTAAAAGTATACTTCCACTTTGCTTTTTAAAATACGTATTTACTAGTTTTTCCTTCTAACATTAAAAAAAACTACTTCCAGGTTTTCTTTTTATCTGCAATTGCTATTGCCTGTTGGTTTTTGTTTTATTTTCATTTTTTAATTGCAGGATAATTGAGGCAGCAGAAAGGCAAGGTTGTTTGAAATAGAGGTTGGTAACTTTGCTCATGGAAATTTACACATTCAGAATTTTCCACAATCTATGAAACCCACTGAAATGATGACAAATTCATTTAAAGACTATATATCTTAAAAAGATAAAAATTCCACTTTATGTTGTCATACTCATTTTAATTATAACATCATTATGTTTTTCTCTTATCCTTCCTCATCTTTGAATTTTTACTTTGTTCATACTTCTTTGTCTCCCTTTCTCCCCAGCAACCTAATTCCAGTCTCTTGCTTTGTGAAGTATCTGGGGACTGCTGGGCTGGTGGGGTCAGTGAAGTAGGAGCAGAGATTCTATAAAGGCAAGTGTCAAACCCTGCCCTAAAAACTAAGGAAAACTCTGCTGCTGGCTTCTTTTGATAAGCATTAGCATTTTATCAAGCATGTCTCCATATTTTAGTGTAAGACAGCTGTCCCCATAATGTTCATTTATTTATATCAATCACCAAGTGCTATTTTAGTGGCTGAATTTCACCGGGGGTAAGAAACCAGGATCTCTGGCTGATGTCAGTAGGCGGTGACAGTATCCAGGCCTCCGGAGGTTGCCCCCTGTTGGAAATCTCACGGAGCTGAAAATACAGAGGTGGAAGGGCCCCAAAGCCACCAGCAGTAACCCATCAACTAATCGCAATTCCAAAGGGTAAGATCAGTGTTCCCACAGTGTATCATCAAAGTGTGAGGAGTTTATCACTTTAAAACCTCACAACCTACTGATACGTCTGCTTTTCCCTGTCTCCTGAGTTCACCCCTTTATCTTTCACCACCTGTGATCTTCTCTTTCAGCCTTTTCCTCCCTGCCAGTGTGCCGTCCTTTGTCCTTTATCACTTCTTTCTTGGATAAACCTATAGATACAGAATGGAAACAATATTTGGATGATTTTTCTTGTGGAAATCACTAAACGTTTTCATTTCATTATTCTGAGAGCAGAAACTTGCATAAAAATGCGTACAGAACATGAGACAAAAAGTGTTATGGACCAAACATTGTTTTTGAATTGTGGTATCAAAGATAAAATTACAAGTAAGAACTTAAAAGGCTTTTGGTATATTTTCACATTAAAGGGTTACTTTGCCTTTCTCAAGTGTAACTATTGAGAGTAAAATGTAATCAATTACAGGAGCTCTGTATATTTCTTTTCCCCACCTCCTCATTTTTGAGGCTTGAAACCATTGTGGAAAGCTTTCAAAATGGTTACAAATGAAGTTTTTCTTTCACCAGAATTAGGAAGGACCTATTACATTATAAACTCTTCTCTGTGATCCTTAGGGGTAAAACTCCGACAGGGATGAGTAGTTGTTTTGATATCAAGCATTTGTTTAGGCTCGTGTAGGACCTGCACATTAGTTAAGTGAATATACCCATTAATGAGCAGAGAAGGGCTAGCGGTGGAAACAGCTCTCCCACTGATCTGGAAAACAAAGAATTCCATTTTAGGGTGTTAAACTGGAATTTGGACTTAACTGGATTTTGATAATCATTTAGAGTTCTGTTCACCAAAAGTGTATCTTCTTGCCCTTTCTTCCTACAATTAGTAGGGGCAAAATACCACAATGTTTAAAATAACAATGAGCATAACGTACAGAAACTGCTAGGAGGCATAACCGTGAAGCAAATTCTAATTAGCATCTTCCCTGGCTTTTTCATTCTATTCATGTTGGAGAAAGAGCTGACAGAAATGAAGAAGTGAGAGGATACAAGAATGGTCACTAACATTTAATGGGCATATATTTAAGTGCCAGGTTGTGTTAGAAACTCTCTTGGTACCTTGTGTCATTTAATCCTCGCAGTAATCTTAACTTGTTGGTACTATGTGTTATGCCCATTTCATAGATGAAGAAACTAACACAAGTGCCTGAGTAACTTAGCCAGGATCACAAAGCCAGAAAGCGATGGATATTTGAACCCAAGAAAACTTGAGTCTGGAACCTGCCCCTTTTACACTATGCTCACCTGCTTCCTTGAGCTAATCAGGATGGCCTGTGTGGGTGAAATCCCCTTTTACCGCATGGCTTTGGTAAACCAGGGGGACAGCTCTTGAAGTCTTAACCTGTTGCATCTTCAAAGGATTGCTCACCTGAGAGGTAGAAAGGGGCGCCTCCTCTCCTGCTACACTCAAGTCACTCTCCTCGGCCACACTAGAAGAGTTTACCATCCCCTCCCCTGTCCTCGCTTCCTGGGCTTTAGGGAAATTAAAAGTAGCCTCTTATGAACAGGCCAGGAGTCTGAGGGGTTGTAAAGTAAGCAGTACGTGTTCATCAAACTAAATACCATGGGCAAAAGTGTGTGTGTTTATGTTGGGAAGGGGGTTGTCAGAAGGATTTATGGCTTAGGTTGCTTTCCTAGCAGTGATGGAGATGGACTTTTGCTGCTCTGTCCACACTCTAATCTGAATCCACTTAACCTCAGGTACGTTTGTGTTTATATCTAGAAGGTAGTCTCCCTAATTTGAGGGGAGGCTGAGCCTATGTCCTTGGCGGAGCACGGTGCCTAAGGTTACCAGCCGCCTTCCAAAGCCAGATCTTCACTCAGTAGCTCCTGCTTTATGTCCTATAATTGCCCCACGTGTAGGAACAGTCACTTTTCCCCTTTGTGTATAGCTAGATTAGTGCAGTTCTCAAACTCAACTCAAAAGGGATGACAACTTGGTGAAACTACTAGCCCCATAGCAGCACCTCCTGAGTATATTTTGCTTTGGCTATTGGAGTTGTAGCTGGTTGTCTGACTGCTTTCAAGTTGCTTCAATTTGAAATTGACCTCCAGGAAAGGAACGTGCTAATGCTGATTTACACATAATTTTCAGAATTATTCAGAAGTTGGTTGGAACAGTTCCTTTATTCCAGAGTTTTCTGATGTGTTTTCATAGGAAAAAATCCCATGTTCAAGGGAGTTCAGGATATGCTGGGTTAAAAGGGTTAAACAGTTTTATTTTCTGTAAGATTCTCAGAGCCTTTAACATGACGGAAACTGTGAATCTGTAAGTAGGCAATAGAGTACCCAGTATCTCTCAAACTTAACTTCACCACACGATCCCTGTTTGTCAGACACATTCTGGTACCAGTGCTTCTTAGAAATACGTGGTGGATAAGAACATAGACAGTACATTCTGATGGCAAGATCCATCTTACTATGGTCTTAAACAAGGTACTTAACCTCTCTGTACCGCAGTCTCATCTGCAAAATAGAGATGATGATAATAATACCTACTTTAAAATGTTGTGAAAATTAAATGACCATATATATATATATACACCTCTGTCGATCTGCCTCACGTTACTAAGTGTAGTATGTGTTAGCTGCTGTTATCGTAACTATTTGCCCCTCTATTTACTAATGGTATAGGCCCCATACACATGGAAAGTGTAAATGCCAAAAGTTAGAGAAAGCTCCTTGTGACCTTTGTATAATAAAAGGAACATCTGAACTAGGGAGTGATATAGTGGCTTTGAGTCTGGGGGAAAACTCAACAGAGTTTCCAGTTTAAATCATCTATCTAGTCGGTATGGCTACCGTCATGATGAAATGAAAATGTTGACTTTGAGTAACTAAAGGTAAAAGAAAAGAAAAAGGGAAAAGTGAACAGGGGCAAGAATTATTTTTGTATTTATCTAATTTGGACTAGGTTGAAATAGAAAATGTCAAGTTATGAGTAGTGTATAACAGTGACATCAAACACTTAAAATCCCAGCTTCCTGGATAAATGCTGTGGAAAGAATGAAGTTGATTGCTAAAGTCTAGCTGGGCAAGAAGGTGAAGAGAAAGCCATGTCAAGATGTGGCTTAGGCAGCAAATTAAGAAGATAGCCATTCATTCAAACAGTAAAATAAATATAATTCATTCTCCAGGTGCAAAAGAGAGCTCTGTTTTCAGCCGTTCACAGTCAAATGCAGAACTAGGCTGTAAACAACAAACCATAATAAAATAAGCTTTAGGATAGAGGTACCAGCACGGTGCTATGGAATCTCAGAAAATGATGCCACTAAAAAGCTAGGAGGTGGAGCTTGGATGACCTATCTCTGGGCTGGCCTGGCCCAGAGTCAACTGTTTGATGCTCATTTGCATGAGCGAGCGAGCGAGAGAGAGCGAGAGCGAGAGCGAGAGAGAGAGAGAGAGAGAGAGAGAGAGAGAGTGTGTGTGTGTGTGTGTGTGTGTGTGTGTGTGTGTACAATACAGGAGGGAAGACTTCCATTCTAGAGCAAGTGATCCCAACTGGGAGGCTGTGAGCGAGCGAGCCACACGAAGTAAAAATGGGAGGCTTGATCGCATGTCCTTCACCAGACGGGTCCAAAATGACTATATAAAGTAAATACCATAAATCACTGTTGTCAGGGCGCACACCACCTCCTCCCTCCCTTCCCCACAGCCGTCCTCATTTCCACACCCCCTCAACGGTTCAGGGAGAGCTCGTGGTCTAAGTAAACGAGAGGACTTCTGACTGTAATCCTAGCACGTCACTTCGTTGAAGGCAAACACGTGGTTCAGAGAGAACTTATAAATCTCTCCTCCCAGGCAGGATCGTGATGTTATCTGCTGGCAGCAGAAGGTTCGCTCCGAGGGGAGCTCCAGAAGCTCCCGACCAGAGAGAGAGAGAGAGAGAGAGAGAGAGGCAGGCAGAGGCAGCGGGAGAGATACAGAGAGACCGAGAGAGGCAGAGAGACACACACACAGGGAAGAGCGAGAGCGCAAGTGAAGGAGGCCTGGCGAGAGGGATGGAGAGCCTAGGATAACGGTCTAGGGGGCCATTCGGGGGCAAACCGAGGGGCTGCCTGGCTGCAGAAAAGAGGAAGGAGAGGATCTACTGCAGGCTGCCAAGTGCCTACTACCCTCGGCGAGAAAGCCCAAGTGGGAGAGAAACCAGGAGTGGGTGGGCAAGGGTGGGTGTCCAAGGGAACCCTTTCGCAACCCCCTAGGAATAAAACTCCCCTGTCGGCGCGTCCCGGGGCTGCCGCTGCGGTCCGCGGGGGGCGAAAGCCACGGCGGCGGCCGCCGCTCGTCTGTTGCCGGGTTGGCGTTTCGAGCGAGAGGAGAAGGAACAGAAGAAGGGAGCTGGAGGCCGGACGCGTTCGCCAGCGGCGGCGGCGGCGGCAACGTGGAGTGACCGGGCGGGTCGGCGCGCCGGCCGGGGTGTCGGCCCCCGCGCGCACCTCCGGGAGCAGGATCCTCGCCGCGGCCCCCGCGGCCCCCGCCGGACGCGGCCGAGTCCCGGGCGCAGCGCGAAGCGCTCCCGCCTCCCCGCCGGGGCCGGGCTCGCTCCCAGCGCGCGCACACGGGCGCGCGCGCGCGCGCACACTCACACACACACTCACACACGTGTGCGCCCCTCCGCTCCGGAGCTGCTGCTGCTCCTGCTTTCAGCGCCGTAGTGGAAGGCAGGGCCGCGCCGCTCCTTCTTTAAATATATAAATTGGAGCCGGCCGGCCTCGGCCGCCCCCCTGACAGCGCTGCCCGCGGCCCTCCCGCCGGCGCTCCCGCTGCCAGCCCCGGGACCTTTTCATCTCTTCCCTTTTGGCCGGAGGAGCCGAGTTCGGATCCGCCACTCCGCGCCCGAAACTGACACACTGAACTCCGTTTCCTCCTCCTAAATTTATTTCTGCCTAATAGCCACTCGTCTCTTTTTTGCCCCCATCTCGTCGCTCCAAGAAAACTTTTGCTGACTCCCCCAAGTGAAGCTTCCCCCTTGCCCGTCGTGTATTAATATTTCCACTTGGGGAACGACTTGCCTTTTCTTTTTAAAGGAATTCAAGCAAGATAGCTTTTTCTCTCGGACATTGACTCCCGATTGTTTTCAAAAGTTTCGCATTAAAAAAAAAAAATCTACCTGATCTGTACTTTGAGAGTTGTTGGTTTCTTTTTATTTTTCTTACTTTTTTACTTTTTAAAAAAATTTTTTTCCACCTTAAAAAAAAATGCACTACTGTGTGCTGAGCGCTTTTCTTCTCCTGCATCTGGTCACGGTCGCGCTCAGCCTGTCTACCTGCAGCACGCTCGACATGGACCAGTTCATGCGCAAGAGGATCGAGGCGATCCGCGGACAGATCCTGAGCAAGCTGAAACTCACCAGCCCCCCAGAAGACTATCCCGAACCCGAGGAGGTCCCCCCGGAGGTGATTTCCATCTACAACAGCACAAGGGACTTGCTCCAGGAGAAGGCGAGCCGGAGGGCGGCCGCCTGCGAGCGCGAGCGGAGCGACGAGGAGTACTACGCCAAGGAGGTTTACAAAATAGACATGCCGCCCTTCTTCCCCTCGGAAAGTAAGTACCGCTCCCCGCTTCTACTCCCCGGGGCTTAGCGCTGCCCGAGGCTTCCAGAACCGCAGCCACTCCAGGGATCGCCCTGCCCTCTCCGGGTCCCAGCTCGCTCCTTCCCCTGCTCCTGTCCTCCGTCCCACCCACCTCCTTGCCAGTTGTGTGCTTGAGGACGTTAGGCTTTGAAACGTGGACTTGCGACTTTTAATTTTCTCCATTTCTCCCTTCCCCCAACGCCCCCGTCTTTTATAAGGCGTTTTTCTCTTTTTTTCTCTTCCCTGGAATTCTCGACTCGGCCACCGGCTAGGAGTCAGCCCTCCTCTGTCAAACTTGGAGGCGCTCCCTGGGGCCGCGTTAAACCGGGAAACCTTGGTGGGTTTGTTTTCTTTGCTCCGATTGGCCTGAAGCCCGCCGAACTGGTGCACGAGGGGTTAAAAAAAAAAGTGGCTCAAAACTAGCCTCTCCGGAAGGCGCCCCTTTCCATGCCGACCTATCAGCTGATTCCCCAAGCCTTCCCTATTGTCTCTAAACTCCCCGAAAAATGTCAGCATCGCCAAGACAAAACCCGATCTGGAGACCCCTCCAAAAACCTACCTCCAACCCCTCAATTCTTGAATCTACTGCCTCGGCGAGGTGTTTACATTCCCCCCAAGGCGAGATCTTGTAACCACGTCCCCTTTTGATTTCACCTGGACTGGTAGAAAGGACAGCTTCGTTGCTGACTACGTTTAAAAGGGTTTTTCCTTCACGTTATTTTTTTCCGAATTCACTCAAACCTGCCTTCTTAAAATCGCCGGTGTAGCAGATCCTTTTTCTTATGCGTTTATCGTTTATCTTTCTCACTCTTGAGCTCGGTGTTCCCTGCCCTTTCATAGGCTTCCTGCAGTCACTTCGTTGCATTCCTAAATCTCAGCGTAGAAGACAGCCGATTTTTTTTTTTTAAACTGGCTTCTCTGAGGGCAGTGTCCTCAAAACCAGCTGGCATACAGTAGCAACGGGAGTGAATGATTGATTGTTGAGTTCTTTGAGGGGAAGGGAAGAGGGCAGTTAGCTTAGAATGATTTCCAAGTTCTTTAAAAAAAAGAAAAGAAGAAGAAGCATATATTGATGCCTGAGAGGGTTAAATGCCAGGAAGAAGAAAAAGAAAAAAAAAAAAAGAGCTCCAACATTTGCCTATTCCAAATCCCAAGTCGTACACTTTTCATTGGTTGCCCATCTCTCTCCTCCCCTTTCCATGCCCTATATACTCCCTGGCAGCCTTCACAACGTCTCTGTGTCTTGCCTACAGAGATAATATGGCCATCTTGGTAATTTTATCCTAGAGGTTCTAATTGCAGGGTGGTGCTTTTCTTTTTGAATATTTATATTTAGTTTGACAAGTCGTAGTTCCGGGACTTGCCATGTCTTGTATTTGATGGTCTCAGATTGTCAGCTGAAGTATCCAACCCCAGGCTTCCTGGCGACCTCTGTTTTGCTGCAAGCATCATCTCTTCTTGTTTAAGGGCAGAGCTGAGGCAGGAGATCCTGGCAAGCGGGATGATTTTATTATTGTAATTACGTCACCATCCACAACAATGGTGATAAATACACTCCACCCTGGTGATTCCCCCCCGGGGAGTGAAGGAAAGCTTTCTACCTGGGGTGGAGCCATGGAATTAATTAGGAAAGAAAGTTCATTGTAATTAGTCCAAAATCATTGAGACCCAACGGGGAGTTGAGTCAGTTTGCCTTCTCTAGCACGTGCAACCGTTCTACTGGAATTTGGGCAGGCGGGCAGTTATGTTATGTAGAACCAGAACAAGCCAAGCCTTCAATGTTTACCTGCAACAGCTCTCATGAATTGCTGGCATTTTCATAACAGAGAGGAGGTCTGATCCCTTCATGAGATAGGTGTGGAGAGAGCAAATTACCCAAGAGGGTGTTCATTCTTTGTTCTTCAAGCACTCTTCAGTTTAAAGAACTGAGGTGATCCCACGCAAGATTATCATCATCACCAAATTGGAAAAAATTCTCAAATTATTAGAATTTCAGAGGTTGGCATCTCAGGTGCGTGTGTGGATTCCCTTCTGCTTCCTCTCCCAGCTACCAAAGAAATGAAAGCCTCTGATCAATGCAGGATAAAATATAAACTATCAGTCTTCCTACAAAGAGTGCAGGCTTCTTAAAGCCTTAAAGGAAATTTAGGAGCAGAAAGCCTTATTAATAGCAGATTTGATACTACTGTGCTAGGACTGTGAATAATTTTATAGACAGTAGGTTAACTGATTTTCCAGTACTTTCTAGTTATACTGGAATATAGTGAACCCTTCCAAAAAAAAGGAAGAAAAGAAAAAAAAATCACTCCACCATATTTTTAAAGGGCAAACGGAAAGGACAGCATTGGCTTATATACCAGCTTTCCCTCTTTAGGACCTTTCCGCCTAACTTTTAACTCGGTCCTCCCTGAAGAGACAGTGGGGAGGAAGTGTGCCTGTCATTTCTTGAAGGGAATCTGCAGCGGGTCATAAGCCCCAGAGATGAAGGCATGGGAAAGATCACTGGTTCACTTTTTACCACCAACTTATTAGCGTTCAGGGAGTGACTTCAGCTCAAATATTACAAATATGCTCTAAGCATGCTCAATGAGCTATATGTCATTACAGGTTGTTGGTAGCCCTTTGCAGGACGTTTTATACAGTTCAGACAAAATGTTTTTAGCAATGTAGAGTTTTAAAAGTAAAAATATAAGAGATATTGTATATGCCTTCAGGCATATTTTGTCTTAAATATTATCCTTGGCCCAGCGTACTATATAAATACAGTAAATATGAATAGAACTGGCCAGGTGCCAATCTCCTAGGATGAATTTTAGTCAAGAAGGTATTTATGGGATATAAATAATACTGTGTCAACATTTGAAGAAGGGATCTGATTAGTTTTGAATTTATTCGTATTGATCTTTTCACATGCTGTTAGTTTAAGGCTCAAAGTGGAGTTATGCTAAGGTTTACCCATACTTTACCCAGTGGGAATTAGTGGACTTCTCGTCCTTTTGGCAATCCACTTGAACTTCAAGTACATCTATTCAAAAGACACTGTACAGGGCTTTAGAAATTTAGAAAGAGTGATTCCACATAACAGAGTAAGAATCCAAATGATTAACAATTAAAATATGTAGACCCTTCAACAGTCAAAAAAAAAAAAAAGGAAGAGACAAAATTTTATTTTCTTTCTTTCGCCTCTCTTTTCCATGTAACAGATCAGGCACGTGTTGTGGTTCTAACTGTGGTGATTTTGTCCTTTCCCCCGCCCACACCCTCAGGGAACATTTGGCAATGTCTGGAGACATTTTGGGCTGTCATGATTGGGAGTGGAAGGGCCAGGGAGGTTGCTCACCATTCTAGAATGCACAGGAAAGGTCCCTTTTCCACCCGCCACCCCCATACATCAAAGGATTATCCAGCTCCACGTGGAGAAACCCGGTAACCCTGGGATTTATTTGCAGTTGCTGAATTCTGCTAGTGGTACCATTTCCAAAGTAATAATCTGAAAGTAAAACATCTTTATCATCAAAAGGACATTAACATGGAATAGAAAGATAATCAGAAACTTTTCTTAAGTAAGTGGGACTATGAATTTGACTCTTTGGTATGGTGTATACCTCATTATTATGATCTTAAAGGGCCTAAATTAGAGGCATCAAAGGTTCCCATTCATTTAGCCTAAGTAAGGGTGTCGCTCCACCCATCTGTAACTTCAGTCAGCAGCAATGTGATATTAGTCAGGACAGAGCAAAAAAGAAGTGAGGGATTACCGTGGATTTTCCTTGCAAGGAAAATAAGCAGCTCATGTTAAGGAAGAGTGGAATCTCCAAGCTCAGCAACGGAAGAAAGTTGGTTTATTCTATCATATTGAATTAGATAAACTAAAATATACAGCCTGAGACATTACGGTGAGGTTTCCTTTGTAATTGTTTCACATAAATGCTAAGTATTTAATACCAAGCAATCTCTTTTTCTATTTCCCCTGTAATTTTCCAAGTGAAATTGAGGAAGATAGAAAGAACACCAATAACACTATGGTTTGTGGGGGTGGGGGGGCGGACGCAACTTAACATTCTATTCATGGATATATCTTTCTGTGTACACATTGCTGAACTGTCAGCCAATTGCCCGATGAAAGAAAATATTAGCAGTTGCTGGAACATAGTACTATTTTTGCTTGATGTTCAGGGGTTTTTTTTCTGTTTCTTAAATCGAACTATAGTTGATTTACAATATTGTGTTAGTTTCAGGTATACAGCAAAGTGATAGGGATTTTATTTTTCAGATCCTCTGTGGATGTGTCAGAAAGAGGGACACGCAGAGAGAGAGAGACAGACTCGAACCCCTTCCCTAGACTTCCCCAATGATTGAGTTATTAATACACAGCAGACCCAACTTTAATTCCCCCACTTGTATTGCATCATTGCTTGTACTAACTCTAGTGCCTAATTGTGGTCGCGTTTAACTTTAGGCTCCGTTCTCTTCCAGGATTTTCTCTCTTTTCTTTCTTTTACTTTTCAAAGTCTAGCAAAACTCCTCAAAGAGATATACTGGTTATAACTGAAGCAGTTGGGCCGTCTTTGTTGCCAAGGGAGGCCGGCCTCCTCTCCTGAGGAGTCCCCACTGGATGGAGGCTGGGCTTTGTGAAGCTGGAGGGGTAGATGGGGACCAGCTGACCTGGCAGAGGCTCCGGGAGCCTTCTGTGTCTCCACAGCGACCCCTGGGGTCTACTCAAGGAGCTGCACTTTTTGAACGATGCCTTCTCCCTGGTCAAGAGATGCTGATGTAACCCCAGTCACAGCATCTTTCATATAAAAAGATATGAAAGAATGACAGATCCTGTTTCCTAGAGGAAACTGAGATGTGAGAAAAGGGCTAATGACTCACTGTTGATCCCATATCAAATCTGGGTTAGAACAAAGGAGGTCACTGACTCCTAGGCCTTTGCCCAGAGATTACAACACACTTCAAGCTGCATTTTTAGAAGTTTAGGGAAAATAGAGTGGCAGAGCCTGGCCCTGGGAGAGACGTACAAGCTGACCACCGAGGTGGGATTCTGGGGGGACTCCTCCCTCCCCGCCGCCACCCCCAGCCCTTTACAGGTTCAGTATTAAGGTGAGCCGGGAGCAAAGAACCTGCAGGGAAGAGCTCTGCAAACAGCCCTGTCAGCTCTCCTGATATAGCATTTCCGGTCCTCAGGGATCCTGGAGAGAGGATGTGGATTTGCCAGATGTGCTCGCTCTCCTTAGGCAGCCCGACTGCCGAAGGGTGGATCCACTTTGCAGATTCTGAACAGCTTGATGAAATGTGCCTCTGGCCCAGAGATAAACAAACGTTTCCATTGTCATTTTGAAACCATATGGTGTGCTTTGGGTTTTTAATATTTTTTCAACAAAGATACTTTTTAACCTAGGAATTCAGTGTTCTCCAGGTAGTTTCAATTTAATCACGTACTAGGGATTCTCTGATGGGTTTGTTGAGGCTGAAAAGCTTGTCTCCATCCTGTGTTTGGGAGAAATTCGCCTCCCGCTGCAGTCACAGGTGGGTTTTGGTGGTTGTCGTTGGTTTTGTTTCTTTTCTAACCTCTGATAGGTTAGAACTACATTGCACTGTGACCAGCACCTTGCTTCCGGATTGGCTCGGTGGCCTTGACTCTGCATCTGAACTCCCCCTTGACCACTTCCCCACAGGCTCTAAATTGCCTTCTTGTTCTTCTCGCTTCTGGAATATCTGCGCGTAGGGTGGTGAACTTCATTCAACCGTGGCTCCATTTCTTCACTTGTAAAGATGAAGAAGGTGCCGGCTTCCTAGGGTGGCAAAGGACTGACCGTGACCTGTGTAAGGACGCCCTGAGCTCTGCTTCTGGCACTTAGTAGACCCTCTTTGCATGTCAGCTATTAACCATTGATTCTCAGACACCATTGATTTAAAGGTACACTGTTACTTTATGTGCCACAGAGAAAGAAATATCACTGACAATTGACTGTAACGTGCCATTGATTATGAGATATTAAAAGGAGATATGTTAGAGATATTCCAATATGATTAAAAGTGATGTCCTGGGGACCACTCCCACCAGCCTGGGATGTCTCGGGACCAACAACTCATTCATTTCCTAGTAAGTTCCACTCAGTAGATCTGTTTCCCTGGCTCCCTCGGATTGGTCCTTAGGTGACCTTTGCCACCTGAGGGGCTGGGAACAGAGACCGGCAGGGCTGGTAATCCAGCATGCCCAGCACTATCTAATCCTCATATAGGGAGGCCTTGAGGATTTAGGCTTCGTAGGTAAGATCTCAGATGTCTCAGATAATATCCAAGACCTTTCAGGGTCAGGCCCCTCCTCCTTGCTCAGCAGCCCCCCCAACTGAATCCCCCCAAGAAAACTACACTCCAGCCAGATCACCCTCTTTTCCTTTACCCAAATGGGCCCTTTATTTCTGTGCCTCCAGCCCTTTGTTTATGTCATTTCTTCCACTTAGAGATCCATCTTTTAACACCTTTAAATACCCTTCGCGGTTTAGTTAGTACCATCTCCTTATGAGACCTTCGTCGACGTTCTTTGTCCTATTTAAGTAGCTCTTCCTCTGCACTTTCACAATACTGATATTCATCTCTATCTCAGCCTCTTTTCTTTTGCTGTAGGTAAAATCTAGCTGTCCTGACCTGTCTTCTTCATCGGTTTGTAAACTGCCTCAGAACAGGAACCCACTCTGACTTACCTATGTTCTTACAGCACCTTGTTGTTGCTCAATCAATGCTTAATAAAGGAATGAGCGTTTCCCTTTAGAGGATAAGATTGAGTTACCAGAAAAAGGATCAAGAGTTCAAAGCATTGGGGTTTCCCTGGTGGCGCAGTGGTTGGGAGTCCGCCTGCCGATGCAGGGAACACGAGTTCGTGCCCCGGTCCGGGAAGATCCCACATGCCGGGAAGCGGCTGGGCCCGTGAGCCATGGCCGCTGAGCCTGCGCATCCGGAGCCTGTGCTCCGCAACGGGAGAGGCCACAACCGTGAGAGGCCCGCGTACCACAAAAAAAATAAAAAGAGTTCAAAGCATTGGACCAGGAGATATGGAGAGACAGAAATCTACTCACCTCCGTTATTGGGGACAATGTTCCTGATGGATCTTGTCCCTGTGCTGAAGGCAACACAGGCTTCTCAGAACCATTCATTTCCTGTTTCCAGTTTTGCAGATAAAAATGAAAATGATGGCGATAATGATGATGATGAAAGCTAACCCGCATTGGGTACATACTACGTGCCAAGCATAGTTTTAAATATTTTACATGCATGCACTTATTTCACACTCAAAAGTGACCCTATACGGTCCAGACTGGCATTTTCCCTGTGACGTATGAGGACACGGCTATAACTATTTCTATCAGCGATGTCTTACTGGAAGTCAGAGTTTTAGGTACCACAAGTAATAGAGGCCCCAAATAGAGACCAGGAAATGGAGAGCATGACTTTTCCTGCCCTCTTGCAAAACGATGCAGTCCCTCCATGAAAGGGTGGTGACTCTCCTCACCTGGCAGGAATTACATTCATAGAAGCTCTGCATTCTTTCCCTCCAGAAGGAAGTATACTTCTGAAGCCTTTCCTACCACCCTGGGTCTCTCTTCTTGCCTCTACCACATTCTTCCACTTTTATCTCTGTACTTGGTTGATACAAAAATTGTGATTTCTCAAGTCTCCTGGTCTTGATCTTGAACTGCAACCATTTTCTTCGCAACATTTTTATAAATTTGATTGATAGGTGATTCGTCTTGTCTCTCGCAGAAAATTAATTTATTGAGGAAGGCAGGATGGTGTTGTACAGTGAGCACAGACCTGAGAGCCAGGCAGCCCCAAGAAGTGAAAGAAAGAGAATAAATAAAAGGGAATCGCACCAGAGGAATCTCAGAGGCTGAAAGGGAAGAGGGAGCATCAAAGACAGGAAGTCCTACTCCAGGCCAATGGCAGTTGTTAAAATGTGGTCTTGTTTGGGTTAGCAACTTGGCTGTCTCCGTGCAAGTTATTAAATCGGCCTCGTTGACATTTAAGTTGCTTCCTGCTGAATTCAGATCCTACCTCTGCCATCACCGGCTTGGTGACCAGGCCGAACCCCCTGCACTTAAGCTGATCTCAGTTTGTTCACTTGTAACGATGAAGAAGCTGATATCTGCCCCCTGGGGTTGTAGAGGATGGATGATGACAGGCAAAGAAAGGCCAAGTGCAGCTGCTTCTGGTACCTAATAGGCTTGCTTTACACGGCAGCTATCCTTCACTGAATCTCAAACGCTATGGATTTTACGGTACACCATTATTTTAGATGCCACTTAAAAAGAAATACCATTGCCAAGTAATTGTAATGTGCCAGTGATTCTAAGAGGGCATCAGGATTTTAGAGGTATGAAAATATGAAAAATATGTAAAATCAGTGAAGTCGCATAAATATTTGTGGATTGGGAGAATAGCGGTCCACGTGCATGTAGCAGAGTGCTATGTCCTAGAAGCACATCGAAAATAAAATTGAGTGGGAACATGATATCTGCCCTCGGAAAACGTTTCTATTTAGTAAACTTTAAGAGCCTGCGACTGGTAATCGCCACCTCTGGCACCAGAAGCAGGAGGTCCGCATCATGGATTCCTCCCAGCTGGAGTGTCTTACTGTGCGCGCTCAGTGCATTAATATCCAGTTTTGATTTTTTTTTTTTTTTTTTGACATCTCAAGATGTTACCAGTTGTTTCAAAGGGCCTTTACGTTTCTAGGGAAAAAGCGTTTAAAGTTATTTTTAACGGATCTCTCTGAGTACACGTATGAGTCACGTAGCACTCACCTCTTTATCTTTCTGGGCCTTAAAGGTTGAGATCCAACAAAGGATGGGGGGAGGGTATTGCTCAGAAAAGGCCAGCATGCAGAAGGGACTTGTGGGCAATGTGCCTCTGGGCTGGCGCGGCCCCTCCTCCCAGGCTCCCTGTCTCACCCGCTCCCCTGGGGAGAGGCTCTGTTAAGAAGGAAGCCAGGACGTTTGGACCTCCCTGCATCTCCGTGACCAGGCACCAGCCACAGCAGTTTCTTCGCTGTCAGGCGACTCATTTAAAAGCAGACTTTAGCAGCAAAATGCCATTAGGGGGTAGAAGTCTCCCAGAGGAGGACGGATGGGAGGAAGGGGAGAGGGTAGTGGAGGAGTCACCACAAAGGATTTGAGGAGGAAATGAAAACTTAGAAGGTGATGTCAGAGAGGAGAGGCCGTGCTAGGCCCAGGGTGGCAGTTAACAGAGCAGAATGATCTCTGCGTGCGGTAGCATCCTGGCTTTCCTGGGGCGACCGAGTAAAACCACTTCGTTGGTATGAGAAGACGCTGCCGTCCAAGAGGAATCGAGTTTACTGGATTTAGCATCTGTTACAAGGAGGGAAAGCCTGCTGGTGCCCAGAAAGCTCTTCTGTGTGGACCAGCCCCCATCCCTTCATTCTCAAAAATGAGCCCTTGGATTTGGTTCTTCCTGATAAGTCAAAAATGTGGGGCTTAGATGTTCCTTTAATCACAACAACTTGAGGAACTTAAAGCGAATGGAAAATGCTTTCTGGATGTTACAAAGCCCAGACCTTCTGAAAATAGTTCAAATGCATTTCCAACCTCCCCAGGCAGCTGTTTGCGCTCACACTGGCACGTTGCACACATCTCTGTCCACAGAGAGACTGTCACTCTCCCTTCGGGCCTTCCTCGTGGCCTCCATGTCAGTAATTAGGAAGCAGGACGTTCCTGAGGGAGAGACGTGGTGTTTCTGAAAGGAGAGTCATGGGGCAGCTGTTGGAGAGTAAGGCTGCTTTTTTGGAGATGTTTGTTTCAGGAAGTGCTGTAGCATCTTTCCAGTCTCAAGGAAGAAAAAGAAAAATGTTGTGACTTTGACCTTGGCGCTCCGTTCATTTGGCTTTTGCTATCTAACCCACACCACACTGACAAATACCACATCTGTCTTGACAAGCTAGTTCACAAATAACTGCTCACTCATAACTTCAGGCTGTTGTAAGAATCCTTATTTGTTCCTTCAGCATAGTTCGGTTTTGAGAAAGACATTGAAACGATCGGAAGTCCACTGGTCTTTACAGATCTCAGGGGAAGCACTCTCTAAAAGAGAAGACCATATTTTTTAATGCATTTTAAGAGCGCTAAAATATATTATTGCCCATAAATGGGAATTTTCTGGGAAATTTAATTTTTAAGTTTTGGAGTCATTTCTGTATTGGGAATTGAACACTTCTTAGACCAAATTCATCAGGGATTATTCTCTCTAGACCACTGGTAGCAGTCACTTTGTCATTCCTTCCACTGGGGGGGTTTATTCTTATAGGGTCATTTATTTCCCTATCCATTGACTTAATCTCATTTTCACTCTGCTTTGACAACTTAATGACCATGCCATTGAAGTTGTTTCTTCTTGCTTTATAATAAACTCCTATAACTCAGTTGCTGGCTGAGAAAAGCCAGAATGGGGGCTGGCGGCGGGGGGGGGGGGGGGGGGGGCGGGAAGGTAGATGACTTATTCTGATTCAACTTTAGAAGGAGAATTAAAAAAAGGAAAATCACAGACTGAGGACATTTCTTTGTAGAAGATGGATGATTTGGTAAAGGAACTGCCCACTTGGAGCTCTGTCAGGGTTTTCGGTTGGGGAAGTGTTTCTACATCCAAGTTCACACCTTAGCATCTGGGGCTCTGGAAGTTAAGGAGAGAGAAACAGAGGTAGGAGCTTTTACCCGGAAGTAGCCGGGCAGAACCAAAGGAGAATTATGGCTGTCACGTCAGGTTCTAAGGCAGCAGTTCTCACCCTGAGATATGTCTATTACACAGTCATTTTGATCTGAATAGTAACTTAGTCATTCATTTGTACCTCCCCGCAATGTCAAGCCTTAGGTTGTTAAGTGTGTTAGTAGATTTCACTGGTCACATCTGCGAACCAACCCACTCCTGAGCGAACGCTGTTTCACCTACTCAAATTTAGCTTTTCTCCTCCATGGAATTAGGTGGCAGGTGCTGGTTTGTCTTGTAGAGAGAAATATTTCAGAAGAATTCCACTGTCAGAAAACATCACCATCAATAATGAAACTATGTGTATAAGGTCATGTCTAATTTCATTCATTCTTTGGCAATTGTATCAGGATTCTAGAAAGAGGGTCTTGAGCCAAGCTGACCCCGAGTCATTAGACACTGGGGATCAACGGTTTGCCCTTTCTCAGTAACATTTGCTGGGAATTCTCTAAGTGGGGTAGAAACTCACTGTCATCCAGGGCTGGGAGGAAATGACAGTACCCACTTCCGGAGTTGCTGTTATCAGAGAGATGGTGTTTGCCTGGAGGATGTTTGGGTGGAGGGCTGGGGAGGGGTTGAGGGGCAGGACTACTTTGATGGGGAGTTCACTGCAGCATTTTTAATGACATTTAATTCTGCTTAAGCTATCATTGCGTTAAGAATGGCTTTCTGGGCTTCCCTGGTGGCGCAGTGGTTGAGAGTCCGCCTGCGGATGCAGGGGACACGGGTTCGTGCCCCGGTCCAGGAAGATCCCACATGCTGTGGAGCGGCTGGACCCGTGAGCCATGGCTGCTGAGCCTGCGCGCCCGGAGCCTGTGCTCCGCAACGGGAGAGGCCACAGCAATGAGAGGCCCGCGTACCGCAAAAAAAAAAAAAAAAGAATGGCTTTGTCTCTGACTGAGAGGCGCTTTCACACTACATAAAACCGTTACTCAGAACAGGCAACTCTTAGGAGAGAACGGTTTCTCTGTGATCCACCTGGTTGGGTTGTTTTGAGGTCAGACGAGCTTTTTGTAAAAGGCCTTTCTAACCTCTAAGTCACAAAGGCCTATACCAGTGCTTCTTGAATTTTACCAAGCACAAGAATCACCTGGAGTGCTGTGTGCGGATTCCCAAACCTTTGCCTGCTACCCTCCATCCAGATTATTATTCAGTAGTTTTTGTTTGTTTGTTTTGTTTTTCTTGGCCACGCTGCACTGCGGGATCTTAGTTCCCAGACCAGGGATGGAACCTGGGCCCTTGGCGGTGAGAGCACGGAGTCCTAACCACTGGACCGCCAGGGAATTCCCAAGATTATTATCCTGTAGTTTTAAGGTGAGCTCCAGATAACTGCCTCTTGACAAGAAGGCCAGGTGATTCCCAAGCAGGTAGTTCAGAAACTCACTCTGGAAACACTGTGTATTTGGGTTTTGTTGCTTTATTTCTTAGCTGTGTCATCACAGGCAAAAATGAATCCCAACACTTTTATAGTTAGCTTCATTGTTTCTTAGATATTTTGTAAATGACCCATGCAAAATTTTAATTCCAGGACTTTTTTTCTCTTATGACTTATGTGAGCCATACGAGTACCCCATTATTCATGACTGAGGGCCCAGGTAATTGTAAACATTTTTATTTCTCTAGGACTATTCACGTCTCAGATTTTTCATAGGGTTTCATCTTTTAAAAAGCATTTCACATGGACGCCAAACCTTACTGATCTGAAAAAGTTTATGCGTACCGCAGTGTCACTTCAAACACATAGATGTTGAAAGTTGATTTTTACGAAAACTAGCAGTTACTTTCTTTGGACTAAATCATCCCTATTCGCATCATTTATCTCTCCATCCAGTTCATGGGCTTAACTTCAGAGGCACTGTATCAGCACCAGAGCAGCCTGTCCTTTGGCCCTGCTTAAAAAACCAACCAACCAACAAAACAAACAGAAAAAGGAAGGGGAGGAAAGAAAGCATTTTAATACTGTAGCTTGATGGCGGGGAGAGAGAGTAAACCGAAGGTGCATACCTGAGGACTGCAAGTTGGAAACGACAAATCATGGCAGTTAGCTTGCCTTGTTTCCCCACAGACTTCGTTTGACCCCGGTGACCTGGGGCGATTTCAGGGATCCGGATTCCGGTAATAGAAGCATCCCTCTTTGGCACCACAACACCCACTGGCCTGAAGAAGGTGCTGTTTCCCAGGAAAAGGAGTGAAATCCCCCCAAGAAACGCACAGGGCCCTAGTCTGAAGAGAAAGCGTTGCTAAGCAAGCGATGCTTTGCGAACCCTGCCTGTCTCTGGTTCCGTTCCTTGAGATTTTTATTGAAGATAACTTTCAGCATCTCTTTTTAGAGGTCAGATCTGAATGAGAAGACGTTGTGTGCCTTACTGATCTTGTGACAAACAGTTTATACCCAGTCTGTAGCTTCCTGTCTTTGCTGACGGGTGATGTGAGGGAATTTTCTCTCTGTGAGGCTGTGGAGAGGGCTCTAAAAATAAACAACATGGTTACTTATTGGTGAGAACATGTGTGAGCAGATGTCAGCTGGTAACAGCATATGGTGGCAACATGATAGCAGTGTGTTACCAAGACCTGGGTGTTGGGCCTTCGTCTTCCAGGCCATTCAGGCCATGCAGATGCCACATCTCAATTAAAGAGGGTTTTGACTGGAAGGTGGAGTCCACACAAGTGTGAATATAGGCCCCTGGGATCTTGTTAGTGGGCTGAATGTCGGAGATGGTAAGTTACAGGCCATGGAAAAAGTCTTCCTTATCTGTTTTAAAATTGAGAGATAAAAGTACAAATCTGGCAAAAAAAAAAAAAAAAGGGGTGGGGTGGGGTGGGGTGCATATGGGGTGGGAGGGAATCCACAAAGCCTTTGTCTTTTGTCCAGAGAAGTTTTCAAGTCAGGTATAAATAGTGGCCATGCTACTTCTAGAAGACATGCCCTAGGTGAATGGAAGGTGCATGGATTTTAACTTGGTGTAAGGAGCTGGGAAAGAGGTATATTCTTGCAGATGTAGAAGGCCGTCAGGGGTTAATCTATCAAATAAGTTAGATAACTAATATTATTACATCCCTTGAGCACCTTTTATTTCTCAGTTTCCTTTAAATATCTCGTTTCAGTCTTTCAAAAACCCTCAGGGGTAGCATGACGTCAGTTTCATTTTATAGCAGCAGAGGCTTGGGTGCATCAAGGCACTTGTCCAGAGATTCCCAGGAAACTAATGACAGAGCAGGGTGTCCACCTACATCTTCTCATGCAAAAATCTGATATTTATTATTGACTCTATCGCAGATAGGATAGCCTTTGAACACTCAGCAATGTTTTTAGCTGGAGGTATTTTTTGGTGTATTTTCATTTATAAGAATATGATGGGCAATATACAAGATCTAGTTGCTACCTTTACTTTTAAAACAGCAAAGTTCAGAATTTCAGGATGTCAACACTATCACGGAAGATATTTTAATGCATTCCAAGGAGCCCTAGATTTTTAAACTGCAGCTACGCAGCCCCAAAGCAATATACACTCGGATTTTTGTTCACCGGAGAAGGAGTTTTCATGTGCGGGTTAGAAATGATGACAGGTGGTTTTAAGAAAACTGAAATCGAGGCCAACCAAATGAAAATCAGAGTTTTACTCTTAATAGGGAGTCTGTCTTTTGTCAAAGAGGTCAAGGCCTTTCTTATTCATCTTTAATGTAAGTCAAGGTATTTATTTTACCATTTCCGTATATAAATTGTACATTGCTATTTTAGCACTAGAATGTGTTAAAGGGAACGCTGAATTCAGGACTGGTTAAGGGATGCCAAAAGATCTGGGGCGAGAATCCACAATCCCCCAAAGATCCCTCCTGCCTAGTGCCCTGGCCCTGAGTAGGGGGGGACCTTCTATTCCTGGGGGAATGATAAGTACGTTCATTGAGTCCCTCTTCTGCGTTGAATCTTTGTATAGCTCTGTACAAGGCTTCTCCTCAGTAAAATAGCTAATGACTGTGCTTTTTAAAACTCCTAGCTGTCTGCCCAGTTGTTACAACACCCTCTGGCTCAGTGGGCAGCTTGTGCTACAGACAGCCCCAGGTGCTCTGTGGGTACCTTGGTGAGTACACTCGTCTGCTTTATATACCTCGTTTGATGTAGTGATAGCCGGCCCATCCTTAGTGTGTGTCTCCTGGGGGGAACGTGTCAGAAGCAAAATAGAATTCTGAAGTGCAGCCTTGTAGCTGGACAGTCCCACAGGTGCCCCCAATTTTGTAGTCAGAGTTTCTATGAGAAAGACTCATGAATGCTTTGAAGTGATATGATGACTTGATTGCTGTATGGGGAAGAATGGATCGTGGGTCTGTGAGATGTGTGCGATCCAGGGGTTAACGAGGGATTTGGCAGATTGATCTCTTGACCCCCGGGAAGGATACTCTCTGGAGGGTTGAATGGTATGGCCAGAACGTCAAGGGTCCTTTTTTGGTATCTTATTTGAATCTATGTTCTTGTTTCTGACACATAGCAATGGCTCAATTAATGTTTCCGGTACTGAACTGAAAGGGAGGAAGGAGATTTTCTCTCCTTTGAAGTTCTAGAGGGAGGCCTGTGGGAAACGTGTGCTGATCATTGTGACCTTGATGTTGCCATTAATGGGTTGCATGAGAGACTGAACCTGGGAGCTTGCCACCTTCAGTTGACTGAACCTGGGAGCTTGCCACTTCGCCCTGACCCTCAGAACAAATGCAGACTCCTCCGAGCTAGGGCCACGTGTTAGGTTGGGGGCCACCGAAGCCGGAGGTCTCACCCCTTTCTGATTTGGAACATTAATACATTCAGCCAGCTTTGATTGAGTGCCATCTTTTATTGTATGCTGGGCCATGAGACCACAGCACAGAACAGGTCTTAGATGATCCTGACACTCAAGGACTCTGGCCCAGGTGGTACCCTGATCCATTCAGGAAGGGAGGAAATGGACTTGCCACCCTGGCGTTGGTTCCCACTGCACTTTTGAGGCCCTGAGGAAGCGTGAATTATATTGATTCTAAATGCAGGTGGAGGTCCCAAATAAGGACAAGAGAAATGTTTTTATTACCCCAATAGACGTCTGACTCACTGGGTTATCCTACCGTGAACTTTACCATGCCTAACCTTGCTTCTTAGGAATCAAGGAATCAAGAAATGAAATAGTTTAGTTACAGTGGCCTAAGCTGGGCTTTCCTAAAAAAAAAAAGAAAGAAAAACAAAAACTGATTCTATTGAGAATATACATTTATTTTAGTACAGAAGGCCTCAGAGTGGCTAGAAGCTGCCGTGTGAATAGAAAGAGTGAATGGCTTGATCCATGCTTTTAAAGTTCCCCTTTTTTGAGGCAGATTATGTTTGGTTTTCCATCTCTAAATGTGTATTTTATTTCACTGTCTAAACCAACGAGTTAATTGTCTGATTTTTTTTTTTCTTTTTTTGGTCTCACCAGCTTTTTGGAAAAGACAAGGGAAAGGGATGAGAGAAGGAAAACATTTGTTGACTACCCCCTAAGTCCCTGGTATTTAAGGCACGTCATCCTGGGTGGGGAGGGCGAGTGCGACCTCCCCATTTTTCCCCACCGGAAACTGTGTCTTGGAGAGGTGAATACCTTGTCCTTGGTCATCACCTAGCAAAAGGGGCAGAGCCCAAATCTGAATTCAGGTCTGGCCCTGGTGCCCTCCACCACATGGACCCCAAACTTCTTTTATTTTTTATTTTTTTGCCCTTCTTTTTGCTTTCCCTTTGGAATCCCATCCCATTCATTTTATAATTCTCTGACCTACCACTTTGGATTCATTTCCTTTTCATGTTTTCTTCCCATAGGAAACAAGTGGAGAGGCCTCCCCTAGTTCTTGGCCTCAGACACGCCTTCTCCCTCGGGATTATTTTCGGTCATTTAATCGCCCCACAAGCTTCCCTATTTCTTTGGTGAAAAAACACTAGAAACCTACCCTGCCCCTCCTGAGTCTGGGAAAATCAGGAGTGTCTCGGAGGGTGTGGCCAGGATGGGGGAGACAGACGCACAGATTCCCTAAGGTGGGAACCTCTCCCTCCCCACCCAGCTTCTCTCCTGGGAGGAAACCCTGCGGACCCTTCCAGACCTTCCATTCAAGACTGCTGAGCAGTGGGGCTCTGCATTTTTTTTTTTTTTTTTTTTTTGTCTCTGTTCTTAGAAGTAGTAATTGAGTAAAAATGTAAGTGAGCGGATGCCAAGGGGCAGGCGTCCAGGGTCAGGGTGAATTTCTCCATGCTGACTGTGATTCTGAACACTCGTTAAGTGGAGCCTGGCTCGTGCCAAGCGGCTCGAGGGCCATCCCTGTCACCTTGTGTGAACCGCCTCTCCATTCCAAGGAGAGGTTGGGAGTGGCCGCAGGGAGGGCGGGGGGCCGGTGGCGCCTCTGGCTTTCCTCCCTCCGTCTCTAACCTGGGTGTAGTTATCACCATGTGTCCTGACACCCATGCTTGGACTGGCAGCGCTGTTGTTTCATCAGCTTTGCATCAAATCGCCTGGAGGAGGAAATAGTCCTTGCCCCTCACAGCCCATGTGGCTGCTGCATAATTTTTCTCCCTTTAAGTTCACTCTCCCCAAAAATGTAGGTGAGGATGAGGTGAGCCTGCCTGAAGGTTTTTCTCCTGAGAGAGAAGAACCCAGAAGATAAGCGGCCGAGACAGTCTCTCTATGAAGAAATGGATTAGAAGGCACGAAGGGAAATTCAGCTTCGTTCTTCAAGGATTTACTGAGCGCGATGCTTTTTGTTAGCTTGGTTCAGATTTAAAGATGGGCTTCTCAAAGTGTGACCTGCGTTTGTATGTCCCGAGGGGTCATCGAAAGCAGATTCCCTGACCTACCTCAGGCCTGCGGAGTCAGAATCGCTGGGGTGGGTGGGGCTGAGGAGTCTGTACCTTTAAGAGGCAGCACAGGTGAGTCAGGCCTCGCTGAGGGGAAGATGCTCTCATTCTGCTGGTCTGTTTACTCAAAGTCCTTCAGCTTGAAGGATGCAGATCCAGTGGGGCCTCTGTTTGATCAGCTGGTCCTGCAAGTGTGAGACCCTGAATCCACAGCGTGGCTGAGTTTTCACCCTGTGCTCTCCATGTCCCCCAATGCATATAGATAGCAAGGTAGATCTGTGGTTAATTACACTTCTCACACACAACCCCTGCTCACCATTCACCACAGAGGAGGCCCTGAACGTGCAAACAAGTGATGACACGGCGGGTGGATGCCTAGTTGGGATGTTATGTACGGGAGTGAATGCCTCCGTTCAAGTGTGGATTGGGAAGGGGAGTTTCGAAACTAATGTATAATGTGTAAGTGATGCATAATTTATAATGTCTTAGTCAATGTATAATGTTTAATTCGCTGAGGTAGTGTTTGGTCAAAGCACCGCTGACCTCTTCGTGGCCTGAATCCTGCTCTGAGACATTCCATGGGGTAAGGATCCCGCCAACAATGGAATGTAAACTCTACTCTCTCAGCCAAACTCAGCCACAAGTAACTGCAGTTTTCTCTTTCCAAATAGTGTTTTTTTTTTTTTTTTTCAACCAGAGGTATTCGAGCAGGTGAAAATCTGACCCAGATATTAAAAAGAAAAAGTTAATGATAAATTACTTGGTATTTTCTTTGTGCAACCCTAGACCTCCTGTTATTTTGATGTTGTTTTGGAAACATCCAGTATTTTGATTCCAGCCATACAATATGGATATTACGTAGTGTTTCTGACCATCAAACTAAAGAAGCAGCCAGTTCTTCTACATGGTCTGTATCACAAAACCAAAAAAAAAAAAAATTGTTATTTTTTTTTTTTATAAACATGCCCAGAAAGCGTCCTTGTGCCCCAAGTGATTTCTCTGTTACTTCTACCAGTCTGAGAACTAGGTTGTTTGCTGTGTGGTGAAGGGTAAATGTGGCAGTCAACTAGCACCAGAGGAAGAGGCACTAACTACAGTGGTTACTTTATAGCCACCCTAGGATTATACTGGTCAGGGTTAATAACCACTAGAAAACATGAAGTTTAAAATATTAATATTATAAGAACTCATCACTCTGCAGATTTAAACAATGGGAAAAGAAGCATTTTTCTACTGAAGTAGGAAACGAATGACGGGTCATATTCATTCTACTTCCCAGCAAGCCTTCCATTAAAAGGTCTCTACATGCACAAAAAATATAGATCGAGTTTTAAGATAAACGTCAAATGCATGCAGAGATTGTGGGAAGACAGAGGTAAAGACGAGGCATTCTTACGATACTGTCTCTCACTCCACAGTGTTCATTGTCTGCTATGTAATAGACATCCATCTAGGCACTAGTGATGACATCAGTGAAAAAAACAGCAGAAAACTTTGCCCTGGGAGAGCTTCACATTTTGGAGAAAGAAGATAGACGATTAGTTCAAAAGACGAGATAAGAATGGTAGAATTTGATCAATGCGATAGGGGAGAAAAGCAGCCTTGGGGGAATGGGGAGGTGAGTTGCGATTTAAAGTAGGCTGGGCGTGGAAGGGCTCATCAAGAGGGTGCCATGGAAGCAGAGACTTGAAGGAGGGCGTAGGACAGCCTGAGACAATGTGGAGAAGAGCGTTTCTGGCAGAGGGAGCAGTGGGTACCGTTCCTTCCACGCTCAAGGATGATCCAAAGTATCCTAGGAGATGAGATTAGAGAGTTAATGAGGCGTCAGGTAGGGCCTTGGAGGCCACTGTAAAGTCTGTGGCTTTTCCTCTGCATAAAATAGGGAGAAGGGTGGTTCTAGCCAAGGGGTTTCTGTGGCTAAATTGAAAAGAGTGCACAGGTAACCAAGGAGGAGTACGAAGCCCAGTGAGTTGGACTTGGCAATGCATGGGAAAGGCACTTCACAGCTGCATTTCTAGGTGAAGCTGCACCAAGAGCTGCAACCAGACCTCCCTTGTGCTGAGTTCTTTCTTTAGCAGAGAATTTGATAGGCAGGCTACAGGTGGGTTCTGTATGTAGAATATGGTTCTTTTGGTTTTGTTTTGTTTTGTTTTTTATTGTTTTATATGAATACTCCTGAGTTATTGGCAACCCACCCCCTTCCTTTCGGGAAAGAAGCTATCTTTGCACCCTTCTGTGTATGAAAATAACCTCTTGGGTCTCCCATCGTGTGCTAACAAGTATAGAATGGCAGCTGTTGGAGGCTGCACTTGCTGTACCGCCTAGTCACAGCCACCCTTGATTCAGTGACCAGGGACACAAGGCACTAAACTCATAGGTGACCACGGTTGGCCTCGGAGAATGACAAACTATCTCTCCCTGTGCGAAGTGAAAAGTTGGGCTTGGAAGGGTCTTTGGACCTGTCCAGCTGTGCCTCATGCCTTTGCCTAAACTTTGAAGTGGGGTCATAAGCCAGGGAATTTGTAAGACTATGTCCCTTATCAGTCAAAAAGCATTTCTCTTGGATGAGACTTTGAATTCTAATGTTTAAGTCTTGAACAGCAAGACTTTACACTGGGATGGCGATTTGACTCCTTCATCCATCTGTATAAGACATGTCTACCGAGTCTATAGTGCGTGCAGGGGCTGGATGAAGTTGCCATTGGATGGAGGCATAGAGCACAGTCCCCGACTTCAGGAGAGCTACAACTTGCTGAGGAGCTCAGGCAGACCAAACCAACCAAACCAAACCGAGAAGCTAACACCATGTGGTTGATTATTAGTAAGGGTCTGAGAGGTCAGAAGAATTGCTGAACTTGCTTGTCAAGGAAGCCTTCTTGGGGAAGGTGGTATTTGCTGCTTGAAAAGATGGCCTTTGGGGTGGTTGTTTGGCCGTCATCCAGTAGCCCTAGGAAGCTGCTTCAGTTTTCTGGAAGGAGAAGATTTGCCCTTTCATGTCGTTTTCTTCCTCTGTGAGATCGCGTGACTGCCGTCTTGATGAATCACGAGACAGCACAAGCACTTAGTGTAGTCTTTGAGAAATTGGATGTATTCCTACAGGAGACCCGCTGTGAAATACTGAGGCTGGAGAACAGGGCAAGATCATTATATCAAGTATTTGTTCTTCAAAATTGCTACGTTCAGGAGACATAATGGACCCATGGTGTATAAAATCCATTACACCACGATGTGCTGTTGTGTAATGGGACTCTGGAATATAACATTATTTTATAAGCTGAAAGTCACTAGTGCTTTTCTTCTTCACCTCGAAGGCATATCACAACGATGGGTCCCTCACTCATGTACTGTGGATTTGTGGGTTGGCTGTAGTTGTGCTCCATGACATCTTCATTGCAGGACACAGGCTGAGGGAGCCGCATGTAACCCGGGCATGCTGACCTCCTGGCTGTACCTCAGGAGATTTGACAGTTATCCCCACCCCATTCCATTGGCCAAGCCTGATTTCAGTAGGAGAGGAAGAGGCACAAGAAAGGGTCCATATGTCTGTGGGCCCAGGGGAGAAGGACAGACCACATTTTGACCAAAATGGTACAGTCTACCACAGTGTAGGTGCAGGAGTTGGGGAAAGACAAAGATTTCACCCATGTTAAAAACTGTCTGTGTTGGGCTTCCCTGGTGGCGCAGTGGATGAGAGTCTGCCTGCCGATGCAGGGGGCACGGGTTCGTGCCCCGGTCCGGGAGGATCCCACATGCCGCGGAGCGGCTGGGCCCGTGAGCCATGGCCGCTGAGCCTGCGCATCTGGAGCCTGTGCTCCGCAACGGGAGAGGCCGCAACAGTGAGAGGCCCGCGTACCGCAAAAAAAAAAAAAAAAAAAAAAAAAAAACTGTCTGTGTTGTGGGTATGGCTTGGCTAGAGCCACACTATCGCTTTATCTGTTGAATTATGAGGAGCTTTATAATGGATATTTACTGAATAATTAGTAGGTTGGCCTTATAAGACAGACATCAATGTCCTTGTCCTCCATTTTTATGTATCACTTGTTCCTCCAACCGAGACAAGTTTATTTGGTGTCAGAGGCACAGTTGGTAGTACTAGGTTCAGGAAGCAAGTCCTGATGTGTTATGTGAAATTTATGTATGTCAGGGAGGCTCAGGCTTACCTCCAAAGCATGTACTCAGATCCCTTAGCCTTAGGGTCTCAGGTTGCCACTGTGGTCCTCACATGCCCAGCAATATCTGGTAAATGTGCTTCACAGTAAGGATCCAGGCTAAGCTTCCATGAGACTCTAAGTTTGAAGATGCTTAACTGTTTGCTAGAGGGACCATGACTTTCCTGTTTCTTCTCTCTCTTGTGTGAGTTCCATGCCAATTGATTTAAACATCGTGTACCATGTGGTTCCCTAGAATTCTGTCTAACCTGAACCTTAGTCTCCTGCCAGTGACCTATCGGGTTGCTGCCTTAGATTCAGGCTCCTTCTTGCTGTGTCCAGTGAGAAAACCGGAGAATGACCCCGCCTGGCTTGAGGCATCTTCTGTACCACTCTCAATCCAGGGGCAGCCATCCATCCCCTCCGAGTGCCCCTGAGCATGCTGGGTAACTCCATGCTTTCAAGTTCATTGCCATCTCCGCAGCCTATTCTTAGTAGCAGCAGATGCTGAGCTTTTCCATCCTGCTCTTGGGGTCAGCGGTGGGAAAGAGCAGAAAAAAATGAAAGCATTGTTTTGCCCCTGGCTGGACATCTGTATTTCTGAATTGCCCTGTTGTGTGGATGATGCAACCACTGGAGCTGTTTTGCTGAATGTGAACTTTGTCCACCGACTGGACTTTAAAATTGGTTTTGGATCCTTGTGAAATCCAAACGGTCAGACCACATTTTTCTAATCTTCAGTTGGATTGTATCTTTGCTCTGAAGCGGAGCTGATTCGTATGTGTTCGCCTTCACGGCAGGGGTTGCTTCTCTGTTTTCCTGGTCTGCGTTGCTTGTTTTCTCAAGGCTGCTACTTACCTCGTCCATTGTGTGTAGGCAGGAGAGCGGGAGGGCAGCTCCCTGCGGGAACTGCGGCCACTGTGGCTTCAGAGATGGTTTACTCAAGTGTTATTGTTAGGGAGAGAGTAGACTGGCTTTCAGAAACTAAACAGGGGAAGCACCAAGACCAGCTCACCCACAGGTATGCTGGGACCATGGCAAAGACTTGAACTTGGGCTTCAGATATCAAAGCACTCAGATCCTTTATTGGAAGCGTTGACCTTCAGGGCTGTGGTCTCTACTTGGGTGTTCTAGTGCTGGGATTCTCAACCTCACCGTGCGGGAGAATCACCTGGGAGATATTTAACATACATTCAGGCTGAGGTCCGCCTCCAGAAATTCTGAGTCAGTTGGTCTGGGGTGGGGTCTGGCATCTTTAGTTTTTAAAAAGCTTCCCAGGGCATTCTAACGTGCAACCAGGTTTGAGAACCTCTGTTTTGGGGGTTTACATAACTTTTACTACTATGATTTTCCGTCTAAGTATCCATGTTCTAATATGAGTGAACTTCTGCATGAAGAAAAGGCGTATACCTGCTTGGGGGTATTGATAGATAAAAAGGGTGGATTCTGGCTTTAGTAATAATAAGATGAATAATAATGTTACCGATAGCCATTAGTTATTGAATACTTAGTTCGGCAATGCACTAATCTTTCTCTATTAGCCCTATAGGATAAACAGTTATTCTCAGTTTTACAGATAAGGAAACCGAGACTTACAGACATCATGTAATTTCCCCACAGTCACACAGCTAATAAGTGGCAGAGCCAGAACTTGAACTTGGTCTGTCTTGTTCCAAAGCTCCAACTAATCGCTCCCCTGAGACGATAAACTTAAGTATACACAAGAATATTTGGGGTGAGGGGATGAGGTGTCAGAAAAGGAGAATTCACTGAGTGAGAATAATATGTATCTGTATTTTAAAGAGATCATTCTTTTCTGCAAAAGGAAAAATGATATGTTTGGATGCTTTCTTTTTTCTTTTAAATCCAGTATTTCTCTCCTGAAAACCTATGGAAATTCAAAGCAGGTAGCAGAACCCAAGGGCTTGAACACAGGTGTTGGAATTAAGCAGTGGCTTCTGAGTTTAGCTCATCTTTATTCTCTGGGTTCCCTGTTTGAAGAACAGAAATGGTTGCTTCTTATATGAACGTATATGAAATATGGTGCATCCTTATGTGATTCTCTTGTCCACACTGGATAATCACTGGACCGTGCAGTGTAAAATCCTGGTGTTTTTCTTTTTTTTTCTCCCTAGCTAGGAACAACTGTTTTTTGGCTAGTAAATCTGAGTTCTTCCTCAGACTACTGCATTAATCCTTTAATGCCTATTAAAAGATCAGAATGGTTCCAGGCCAAGGCCCTAGAAATTCCATCTCCAGTTCCAGGCCTTCGTATGTATCCTCATACATATGAAGAAATGTTGCAGATCAAGGCAGCCAATAAATATTTGTTAAATGTGGGAGTGAGTGAATTTTGCAAATATGGACCATAAGAGAAATAGCACCTTGCATATCGCTGAGGACTCATTGGGAAATGAGCAAAATGCCTTAGTCCACTGGTCTGCTCCCAGTTTCTCCATGGGGCCACTTGGTCTGTTAGCCAACTCCTAATTCCCATGGGGGGAAAGTTTTTGTACTCTAAGCAGAGCAATATTAATAGGATTAAAAGCATCTTATTATCACCAATCTCTGTTTATATCTCTGAGCCTGGATGAAGGGATACTGACTTCTTCTTTACTGTCAGTAGCATTTTTCATGTTATAAGTTAGGAAAAATTCAGAGTCCCCGGGGGCACAGAAAGAACACGAGTGAAGCTACTTGCCAGCCCTTATGAAAGGCAAGCCTATATTTGATGCATTCTTGTTGTGGATGGTCCCACGGGGACGCCTGGATCAATACTTGCTCCCTCTGTGAGTTCGAACTGCTGTCCCTGGAGTTATAGTGGGACAGTTGGGCCTGTGTTCTTGGGTCCTCAGCCAGACAGCACAAGTATTTTTAGGGTTCTTCTTGTTTCAATCCAATTTCTGCTTGAAACTTTAACACATGCAGGCTGCACCGAAACAACTTTTAAACTACTCTCTGGGTAGTGTAGGAGGGCTTGGATTAGTACTACAGCCCTTAAGCATTTTTTTTTTTTTTTTTTTTTTGCTAAATATCCAACAGGCTGAACAGAGGAAATTTAAGTCTAACCCTGGGGGGGACCCCGGTTTAGTCATCTGTCTAGACAGACGAGTTCATATAATGGGCCTCTCTGTTTCTTTTGCTTTGTTATAACAGACGGTGGTCCCTTCCTTTCAACTTTGTGAGGATGTCGACCTTTGGTTTTTTGATCCCAGCCTACCACTGATAAGCCAAGAAAGTGACTCATACATGAGCCAAAGATGACTCTTGAGGGTGACACTTAGTCTGTGATATAATAGAAAGAAAATACAGGTTTTGCATAAAGGAGAATCCTGGGTAAAATCCTGACTGTGAAATATTGGGCAAGTCAGTTACCCTCTCTGAACCTCATTTTTCTCTTCTCTAAAAGGAGAATTGATTTTTAAAAATAATGCTTCTTAATGGTACTTTAAAAAAAAAAGAAATTAACACATAAAAATGCCTTGCCTGTGGTAGGGAATTAATATATTTTTTATTCATTCATTCATTCATTCACTTATTTCAAGGTGATCAGTGAAGACTTTTTCTTGCTTTTGTATTCTGAGAACTATAGGAAAACCAGAAATTCCAACCCATGTTTTTAATATCAAGTTATACATTGAGAAAAGCAAGTGATATATATATATATATATATATATATATATATATATATATATATATTTTTTTTTTTTTTTTTTTTGCGGTATGCGGGCCTCTCACTGTTGTGGCCTCTCCCGTTGCGGAGCACAGGCTCCGGACGCGCAGG
The DNA here is from genome assembly GCF_963924675.1 of Phocoena phocoena. Taxonomy (NCBI): domain Eukaryota; kingdom Metazoa; phylum Chordata; class Mammalia; order Artiodactyla; family Phocoenidae; genus Phocoena; species Phocoena phocoena. The sequence goes on along the minus strand of NC_089219.1, from coordinate 170,312,636 downwards.
CTCAGCGGCCACGGCTCACGGGCCCAGCCGCTCCGCGGCATGTGGGATCTTCCCGGACCGGGGCACGAACCCATGTCCCCTGCATCGGCAGGCGGACTCTCAACCACTGCGCCACCAGGGAAGCCCAAGTGATATATTTTTTTAAAGCCTAAGAAAAAATGAAAAGTGGTACCAATTTCTGTCAGAGGAAAATAATACTGAAGATATCATTTAAACATTGGTAAAAGTAAGTAAGGCAGAATGATATTCTTTGTCTTATCAGGAGGGCTCAAAACTTTCAGAACCTGCCTAAAAGAACTCTGTGTGTTAGTAACTATTTCTACAACTAAGTGGTACATCTCTCTCCCTTGTTATTTCACTTTAATCCCTTCCTGAATTGTCCCTGAAAACAAGGATGTGGAAAATACTGTTTTATTCAATTTAATTCAATAAATATTCACTGAGCATGTACTGCCTCAAGGGCTTGCTGCCTGGATCACACGAGTGGATAAAAATGAGGAGAGTAGGGGTAGATCCCCCCAGAAGAGGCAGCACACACAGCCCAGAGGAAGGCACTGGGCTCACATAACATAGGTGTAAGTGGAGGCGCCCTATTTCTAGTTATGTAACATTGGATAGGGCACACGCCCTCTTTGAGCCTCAGTTTCTTAGCTTCCACCAAAATGGGACAATCATGGTAGCTATGTGACAGCTGGCATGCCCCTCAACACTTGTAGTGTTACTTTTGTCATTGTTCTTCCTCTTTTTCTTGTTATTCAAATATCACCCCTGCCCTCAAGTAGCTTATAGCCTATTTGTGAAGACAAATTGATACACCCACTGCCCTACACAAAGCAGAACCATTAAAAAGTTGCTGAATGATATTTACAAGCCAAGGCCAATGGTAACACAAAGACAAGGTGACTAGGTAACGAAACCGACTTTTTAAAACATCGATCCATATCGTACATAGAATGATATGTGTACCTGAGCAGTGAATAGCCCGAGCCTCAGTATGAAAAGGGAAATAGGAAAGTCAGCGTCTCCTTCAGCTGTTAAAGGGCAGAAGCAAGTGACGTCTGTGTTGATAGCAAAGCGTTTCACGTTTCAGAGTGCAGTTCTTGACGTTTCCATACATTGAAATTCCATTAGAACCCAGTGCTTTACGTGGCTTCGGATATGGTATGTCTGAGTCACGTCTCTTTCAGTACAACTGCGATCAATAAAAAAGCCCAGTAAAATGTGGTTAGCCCCAAGGACATCCCTCCCGACCAACCCCATCCCCAGTCAGCACTGTGATTCATTCAGTCTACTGCTCCCCGCCCCCCCCATAGACTCTGTACTGAGAGAGGCTTACGCTTCTTCAAGTACAAAGAACAGAAAGGCCCACTCTTGTGCCGGTTGCCTGCCCCTCCTGTTGTCCGGCCTGCCCCACTCCTGACCCCTGGGAAGCCCCGTCCTGTCCTGTGCCTTGGGTGACTGTGGCCAGAGAGGAGCTCTGCCCAGGGTCATGGGTACACAGAATAGATGTCTCCAGAGGATGTGGCCTGAGGTTACAGAAGGCCTTACTGAGTAAAAAATCTTGTCCTTCCTCTTACTGATACAGCTGGCTTCCTCCTGTATCCTCTGTAAAGTGAATCTTGAGGCCCACACTGGCCATCACCTCCTTTGTTTTAATTCCTTACGTATCTTGTAGTGTTTTTTCCTTCTTGCTCTTACGCACAAGTGACCTGAGGCAGCAGCAGGGGTTGTGAATGCACAGGGAGGCCAGAGGGGAGGGGAGGAAAGGAGGGTGGGAGCCAGACAGGTGTGCAAAGGACAGAGACAGCTGTGGCCTGCTTGCTGTTTGGACTTGGCAGTTACCTGCTGGAGCAGCGCATTCCCAGGCCAGCGAAGCAGGAAGGGTGTCTGCCAGCAGACTCGAGCTGTCATCCCGGAAATCCTTGACCTTCCATCACCCACAGGGGAAATCAGGCCTCCCGATCACCTTTAATTGTCAAAGCAAGCCAAGAGAATGTGCTCCGTTTTCTTTATTCTTAGGAAAATGGTACCCCTTTCTTTGTTCCCACTCAAAGTCTGCTTTGGTATTTTTTCTCAAAGTTGCCATTTGGGAAGGAGGTTTTATTTAAAAGTTCTGAGGTTAGATATTTGGAGAGTAAGATGAAGCCAGTTGAAAACGGTGTCCTTTTTGTGTTCTTAACCGAGGGAAGTTCAGGCCTGACCTCTGAGTCAGTGAAGGCCAAAGTTTGTCACTGGCTGTGATATAATCTAATTTTACCACTTTCCACTACTTGCTTCTAGTTAATAGAGAGAAAGGTGGACCTAAATATGTCTAACTACACTTATTTTGCTTTACTGCGGGAACCAGTTACCCTTTGCCGAGGATCTGTATCTAGCTTCTTTTATTCACACTTGGTGTTTGGTCCATAACAACAATGACAACAACGACAAGAATAATATTTATAATAAAAATATTGATTACTTACACCGATGTGGGGCTTCTTCTACCCCAGGTACCCTCCTGAGCACTTAGGGATATTGACTCATTTGATCCTGGCAATAATGGATAGGCATTATTATTTTTTTCCATTTCACATAGGAGGAAACCAAGGCACAGAGATAGATTAAATCACTCCCAAGATCAATAGCTAGTAAGTGGAAGAGCCAAGGTGCCCCACCTCCCATAGTTGCCACTGTCATCATTACTCACTCCCGTGGATTGAAGTTTGAGCTGATCATGAGACACAGAAGCAGCAACGTGGTGCAATGGTTGAGGGCATAACTCCAGAATGAAAACTGCTTAGGCCTGTTTGTTTGGGGAAAGGCAGTGCACGCTGAAAGTAGAGTCCACCTGGCGTAAAATATAGAAACCATTTACGTATGAGAAACCTATGCGGTACGTATACATGCGGTGCTCCTTCGGGTCTAAACTGAGGAGAGCAGTCCACATGCCAAGTTCTCTTCAGGTGACTTTCTTAAACTAACCCCTTTGATTAGCAAACAGTACAAATGTTTATAAAGTTGGAGGAATTTTAATATCTTTATTTGAATGGCACAAAGCAGCCAAATGTAGCTTGGCCCTGGGCTGCAGCCTATATGTGTCTGGATGCCAAGAAGCAACTGTGCTCCGCCTGGGATGCCGAGCATTCCAGACCTGTTACCTTGTAAGTGTAATATTTACCAGATTTTCGCTTCATCTGGAGATGAAGAGCAGAGCTGCCCTGAGTTGGGGAGTCTGCGGCTGCTGGGAAGGGAGCTCCGTGTGCAGAGGCCTCCCTGAATGACCAGGGAGCTGGGGAGATGAACAGAGGTCTGCCAGAAACAAGCCCTTTTGCTGGGAATCTAGGAAAAAATAACAGAAGCTACGACGTCGGGGTACCCATCAAACTCAACGGTGCTGAGTGCTTTTGCTTTCACAGTCCTAGTTTATCCTCACATCTCTAGGCGATAGATGCTGTCTTGTCCCCATTTTAGAGATGGGCAAAGTGCGATTTAGAGAATTAACTGGAGTGCCACATAGCTAGCTCTGTTCCAAGGCCTATCTTTACTTTCACTTTAGTAAAGCTGGTTTAGAGCAAAGGGTGATGGTGGCCAAGTGGGGCTGAATCGTTCCCTGTAGCCTCTCTTGATTCTCATTTCCTCTGACCTTCTCAGGAAGGTGTCCCACACATTTTACAGATGAGGAAACTGAGGCCTAGAAAGGTTAAGAGATGTGCCCAGGGCCAGCTTTTACGTGGCAAAGCCAAAGCAGAATCTGGGTCTGCTGAGTCCCAAACCTTAAATCTCCTCGTGTTACAGCGCCAAGATTACAAACAAAACCCCATCCTAAAACTCTGGACAAGAACAGCTCTCTGTGGTGTTCCTAAATTTTGAGAAGGGCCTGGAGGCCGAGCTCTAGACGGTCTGTACTGAACCCTGTATGTCAGTAAACAGAGCTAGTAAATGACATATCGTTAGTGTGTGTGTGTGTGTGTGTGTGTGTGTGTGTGTGTGTGTGTGTGTGTCCATGCACACACAGTGCGGCAGTCGCAGGCCGGAGCAGGTGAGAATCATTTTCAAGTCGAAGAGATCAGCGGTTGCCAGATCAGCACGTGTAATGAACCATACTTTACTTTCATCATCACTTCATCCGACGAGTAAATGGTGACAAGATCCCCAAGGTCAGGAAAGGGATGGTGAAAACTGCCTCTAGTTCTTCCTGCCCTTCCCGGATGGGGGCTGCCACCGGGACCCTCGACGCAGCTGTCATTTTGTTCTTTTTCTTTTTTTGGCGGAGCGTTCGTGTGAAAAATGAAGCCAGAGCACTGGAAGCAGCCCCCTGGCCGCACCCGAAGTGCTCAGGGCTGCCTTCCGATGAGGCTGGAGATGTAAACGGAAGAGGCAGCTCGCCCGGGGGGCACCTTGCAACAGCCCTTATTCGCTACTGCTCCCTTTGCTTTGGGGGAGGATGCTTTGGTTGAATCTCACCCCAAAAGCAGTACTTTTAGCCGAAGGTGGAAAATTATAAAAGCAAAGGTGTGAAATGAAGCTCTCTGGTGAGTGTTGTCAGTGGAAGAACAGTCGCCCCAGCATAGAGAAATTTGCTGCAAGATCCGCGTCCAGACTCGGGGCCGGGCCCCTGATTCACCGAGGCGCCGGCTCTCGCGAAACCGATGAAGGGACTCGTTTTAAGTGACTCCTTGGTTTCACTTCTACATTGAAGTAGGTAGGCAGGGTTTTTTTTCTCTGCGGAAGTTCAGAGTTTTTCTCTACTGGCTTCACAGTGCCACTGTGTCCTGTGTTGGACATTTGGTCACAGGAACTGAATCCAAAGGATGATTTTCCATCATTTCAATTTCTTTTCTTGGGGCGGGGGTATAAATACAACAGACCTTGGTTATGCTACTATTTTGTTGAGTGGGTTTTGTTCCATGAGTGGATTTGGTCTATACATTCCCTTTTCTGATACCGTTTTGGTATCACGGTTATACTGCCTGTGTAAGTGAGTTGGGGTATCTCCCCATTTCTTTCTCTGGGACAGTTTGCATAGATCAGAATGATATGTTTCCTAAAAGTCTAGTGAGATTCCTTTGTACAACTGCCTGGGACTAGTATTTCTTTGTAGGACCTTACATAATGATATTATTTTTTAAATATTTATATGCATTTTCATCCTTCTAATTTCTTTTTTTTTCCCTTTTTAGTTTTTTTTTTTTAATTGAAGTATAGTTGAATTACAACGTTGTGTTAGTTTCTGGTGTACAGCAAAGTGATTCAGTTATACATATATATTCGTTTTCGTATTCTTTTCCATTATGGTTCATTATAGGACATGGAATTTAGTTCCCTGTGCTATACAGTAGGACCTTGTTGTTTATCCATTTCATGTATAATAGTTTGCATCTACTAATCCCAAACTCCTAATCCAACCCTCTCCCACCCAAAAATACAGAACGCTTCACGAATTTGCGTGTCATCCTTGCACAGGGACCATGCTAATCTTCTCTGTATCATATTCCAATTTTAGTATATGTGCTGCCGAATCAAGCACTCCCCATTCTTAATGGATGTACTATTTACATACAGCAAAATGCACAGTCTTAAGTGTGCAACTTGATGAGTTTTGACAAAAGTATACCTTTGACATAATCTTGAAGCAGAAGAGAGTGGAGTGACTTACTTGCCTGCAGTGAAACGGCCAGTGTTTAGGGAAAGGAGTCAGGATTAGGAAAAGGAGGATGAAAGTTCCCAACATCATCTTCATATACCATCTCTAGTTTCCTCAGGAGCACAGGTCTTGAACGGGCTTTCCTTTCCAAGGTCTGGTGGTATATGGAGCTATGATGTGCTCTTTCTCTTTTGATCCCTCATCTCAGTTTTTGCAAATAAATATCTATGGGGGCAAGGAGGTTGTCAGATGACACAAGCCTACTGTAAATTGTTTTTAGAGTCTTCTTGGAAATAACTGGTTTGTTTTTTTTTTTTAACATCTTTATTGGAGTATAATTGCTTTACAATGGTGTGTTAGTTTCTGCTGTATAACAAAGTGAATCGGCTATACATATACATATATCCCCATATCTCCTCCCTCTTGCATCTCCCTCCCACCCCCCCATCCCGCCCCTCTAGGTGGTCACAAAGCACCGAGCTGGTCTCCCTGTGCTATGCGGCTGCTTCCCACTAGCTATCTATTTTACATTTGGTAGCGTGTATATGTCCATGCGACTCTCTCACTTTGTCACAGCTTACCCTTCCCCCTCCCCTAAATGGGTTTTTTAATCAAACACTACATGGTTAGGAAAAGTCTCAAGGAGAAATAAAATGCAAAAGGAAAGGCAGTTCCCAATCAGGAGGAAAGAAAACTATGTGATAGAGCCTTAAACTTGGGGATTCTGCCCTGGGATATTACAGGAGAGCTGTGGAGCTGGATTTATGATCTAAACAGAGGGTTTAATGGGAAGCCTAGCAGCACAGATGCACCCACATTTAGACAGGATATCGAACTGCTGTTTTGTGGCTGTATAATCATCCTAGGATTTGTAAGTGATCTTTTAGGAAAGTTGAAACTGCAAGGTGGGAAAGCATGTGCCTTTTTAAAAAAGTGTATCATCTATTGTAAATATGAATCTACATTAAGAATAACACAAGAACATTTTGAAATGCAGTAACAAAATTGCTCTTTTGCCCTTCAGAGGTCCCTTTTCTGTCTGATGGGAAAGCAGGTGACATGGGGGTGGGGAGGGAGTCACAGGCTTTCAGGGTCACACAGGCTCCTACTGGCTTTAGAGGAGGTAGGAATTCTTACTAAGAAGTGTCAGCCCTTGCATAAAGTGTTTATCCCTTTAACCATGATGTCTGGGAGTTTTTTACCAAAGAATTTTAACACAGCTACCTGTCAGAGGATTCGCCAGATTTGGTGATATGTCCTATGAGTCAGGTTTCAAGGTTTCAAGGAGGTAGAAGTCGCAACAAGATTAATCACAAACTTCTGAAGAACATTCCATGAAACACATTTGCAAGTAAGAAATGTTGCCTTTGGATTTCCCAACCTAAAACAGTAGAGCGTAAACACACACTGACCAAAAAGTACCACATTCTGGTGCCTCCCAAAAATTGTGAAATGAGACAAGAATGCCTTTCCTCCACCCTTTCCTTCATTTTGTCCTCACAGTTTGTCATGCACGGTGATTTTGTGGTGGGGTGACAGTTCTGTAGTGATGAGATATAGGGAAAGTTTATTTAAGGTTTATTTAAATAATATAAAGTAATTCACAGGGGTTTTTTCCCCCTCCTCCTCGAGAACATCTTGATTCATTTTCAAAAAAAGAAAAAAAAAAAAGGAATTACGTAGCATAAGTGTTTTGAATGCATTGGGTATGTGTCTTATTTTTAGTGAGAGTGTATTGTCATTTATTATTTTATAGGGTTAGAGGTTATCATCTTTTTCACGTAGATAATTTAAATTGCTATGTTTGTTGGAATAGAGTCAGGGCAACTTGACATGGAAAAGGCATTATTAGCAGGTGTGTGGTCTATTTGCCAAGCTAAGAAAAGTAAGTATGTTAAATACTCTGCTATGTGTTATAAGCAAGATTGTGTATAAATGGGTTTATCTTACCTTATGAAGTGAAGTACTGAAAGTAGTCCATCGTATTGATAAGTCACTTTCACTCTGGCGCCACCACTTACTGGCTATGTGACCTTAGATAAATTATGTAATCCTCCTAAGCCTTGGTCTCCTCGTCTGCAAAATGGAAATGAAAAGAGTGTCTACCTTGTCGAGTCTTTGTGAGGCTTAAATGAGATAATGCAGGTAGGACTCTGAGCTGCTGCTGTTATTATTGGCATATTACATATTGAGAGACAGACTTTCCAGGCAGTGGATTTACCATGCATTTGCTTCACCTCACCTCATTCTTCCTTAAGCTCGGGGCCGTGGACAGTCCTTCACATGCCTAGGGTTTGGCCACAAAGGGACGGAAGGCAAAACTCAAATCTGTTGGTTAAAACTCAGCTTGGAGGATGACCTGGAGGGGGTTCAGGGAAACAGATGAGGGTTGGCTACAGGTGCTTCGGAGGCTGCCCGTGTGCGTGTCGAGGTCCCGGGCAGGTATGGCTCATAGGACTGATGACACCGTGATCTCACAGCCCCCCGAGAGTGGCTCAAATTCTGTGCACTGTAACCTGAACGGACCCTTCCTGAGTCTGAGGCGATGTGATGAGTGGGAAGAGCACCTGTTGGGAGTCAGGATTTGGGTTTGATAATCCACTCACCAGTGTTTTCTGATCACTAACTCCGAGCCGCAGTGTTCTTATCTGCAAAGTCGGAGATCAACCACAAAAGTTGTTTCCGGGGGATTAGATGAGCTTGTGTCAGCAAATGCTTGTTGTCTTTGAGTGACCTCTGGGGAAGTGTGGCGAGTACATTCTTCTTCAGTGACAGTGTCAGAATGGCTGTCATCAAAAAGACAGCAAATAACAAGTGTAGACGAGGGTGTGGAGAAGAGGGAACCCTTGTGCATTGTTGCTGGGAATGTAAATTGGTGCAGTCAGTATAGAAAACAGCATGGAGATTCCTCAAAAAATTAAAAATAAAGCTACTATATAATCCAGCAACTTCACTTCTGGGTATTTAGCTGAAGAAAACAAAAGCATTCGTTTGAAAAAATGTATGCACCCCTGTGTTTATTGCAGCATTATTTACAATAGCCAAGATAAGGAGGCAACCTAGTTGTTTATTGACAGACGAACAGAGAAAGATGATGTGGTATATATACAATGGAATGTTACTCAGCCACCAAAAGAATGAAATCTTGCCATTTGTGACAACATGGATGGACCTAGAGCTATTATGCTAAGTGAAATAAGTCAGACAAAGACAAATACCATATGATTTCACTAAAAAACAAAACAAATGAGCAAATAACAGAACAAAAACTGACTCATAGATTCAGAGTACACGCAGGTGGTTGCCAGAGGGGAGAAGGGTGGGGAGATGAGTGAAATAGGTGAGGAGGACCCAGAGGTACAGACTACCAGTTATAAAATAAATAAGTCGGGCTTCCCTGGTGGTGCAGTGGTTGAGAGCCCACCTGCCGATGCAGGGGACGCGGGTTCGTGCCCCGGTCCGGGAAGATCCCACATGCCGCGGAGCGGCTGGGCCCGTGAGCCACGGCCGCTGAGCCTGCGCATCCGGAGCCTGTGCTCCGCAACGGGAGAGGCCACAACAGTGAGAGGCCCGCGTACCGCAAAAAAATAAAAAAATAAGTCATGAGATATAATTTACAGCTAAGGAATATTGTCAATTATATTATAACTTTGTGTGGTGACAGGTGGTAATGAGACTTATCATGGTGATTATTTTGCAATGTATAAAAATGTTGAATCACTATGTTGTACACCTGCAACTAATATAAAATTGTAGGTCAATTATACTTCAATTTAAAAAGGTATTTAAAAAGAATAAATGTAAATACAGTCATGCCACCTTGCACGTATGAATCACTTTGCATTTAACAAAGCCCGTTCACATACATCATCATATTTGAGCCTGACCAGAGCCCTGTAAAGTGGTCACCAGCTTCCAAGGCACAGAGAGGTTCAAGACAATACAGCTTCGGAGGTAAATGGGAATTCTTACCAAGAAGTGATAGTCCTGTGTGTAAACCCTTCATCCCTTTAACCATGAGATTTGGGAGGTTTTTACCGAAGGGCTCTAGGACAACCACATGTCAGGACGAAGACCAGTCTCCTCACTTAGCTGCAACAGACAATATATTGGATCAAGAGCTAGAAAATCACACACAAAACGTATGCGTGACTTACAAGGAGCCAAGGAGAAGAAGCAGAAACATAGACCTCATATCTCGCCTTCAGAACCTAAATGAGGCTTTTCAGAAGCTCAGCCTCTGAACCCTCAGTGCTATCTGGTGCCTTCCCCATCTTTCCTCTTTGAGGAAAGTTGAAGATTCAAAGGGCTAGAACCAGACTTGTCTAATAAGCCTCAGCACAGTATCACATGTTGTCCGGGTGTTCACATTTCAAAGGTCATCTGGTTCTGTTATCTCTCCTTGAATCTTGTCCTGAGATTCTGGCTGTTGCCGGGAAAGTTCCTGACTCCTTTTCTGTATGGTTCTGACACTTAGAAGGCTCATCATTTACTGAGCTTTGGCTGTTCTTCTGGAACTTTCCACCCGCTGGTCCTTGAAGAACTTCAGAAGGAGCCTTTATTGGGAAGAGAGGGGCCATGGAGCAGTAGAAAGATTGTGGACTTGGGGTCAGATAGACTTGATTTGCGATTTCCAGCCACTTCTCTGTTCTATCTGCACACACGAGTGACTTACCTGCTCTAACCTCAGTCTGTTTATGTGTACAACAAGTGGTGGGCGGTGGGAATTATCTAGCTCATAGCAGACACTGTCAGTAAGACAGCAATTGTACAAGAGCATATACGTGAGATGCCATTAAGGTTAACAATGAGATTATATCCAAGAAAGCGTGTTGTAAATTGCCTGTAAATGTGGGTACTTTTAACAGTAAAATCACTTGAAGTGTCCTTTTACACTTGGTTTTATGTGAGTGAGCCAATGGGTCTACAAATCTAGTGACCCCAGAGTGGTTTTCTAAGACGTGTCCTGTTGAATTGGGCTCACGTGTGCCCATAGGTTCCTGATATTAATAGTTATAAACTGAGGAGCAGAGGCACAGTCAAGGACTGTGCTGGTTTGTTTGACTCTGTAAAGGCAGAGAAAGCGTCCTCCATCCACAGAGTTTCAGATACTGCTGCAGTTTTGACGTATGTGACGTTTTTTTTGTTCCTGGTTGGGAACGTCTTCCTGGCATACGACTCTGAGAGTAGGTGCAGGCTTTTTTTTTAGGGGGGTGGGGGGTAGGAGGGCAGGAATGTGTTGCAATTTTATTTTATTTTTTAAAATTTAATTTAATTTTTAGTTTATATTGGAGTAGAGCTGATTTACCATGTTGTGCTAGCAACATGTGCTAGTAAAACGATTCAGTTATATTATATATACATATATCCATTCTTTTTCGGATTCTTTTCCCGTATAGGTTATTACAGACTATTGAGTAGAGTTCCCTGTGCTCTACAGTAGGTCCTTGTTGATTATCTATTTTATATATAGTTAGTGTGTATATGTTAATCCCAAACTCCTAATTTATCCCTCTCTGACCACCTTTCCCCTTTGATAACCTTAAGTTTGTGTTCGAAGTCTGTGAGTCTGTTTCTGTTTTGTAAATAAGTTCATTTGTATCATTTGTTTTTAGATTCCACATATAAGGGATATCATATGATGTTCGTCTTTGTCTGTTTTCCTTCACTTAGTATGATAATCTCTAGGTCTGTTCATGTTGCTGCAAATAGCATTCTCTTAAAGGCAGAGAAAAGTCCTGCCATCCACAGGGTTTCAGGTACCCCTGCTGTTCGGACATATGTGACCTTTCCTTTGTTCCTGGTTAGGAGAGTCTTCCTGGCATGGGGCTCTGAGAGTAGGGTGCAGCCTTTCGTCTTTTACTCTCAGTGGTCCGTTAATAGTATAAGCTTACATTTCTTGAGCACTCGCTGTGTTCATAGTCATTGCCTTAGTTAACCCTTATAGCGATTCTTAGAGGCAAGAGTTTGTATTATCACACATTAAAGGTAAATGAATCTGAGTCCTTGCTCTCATGCTGTCATCTGTCAGGTAAACATCTAAAGAGAGAGCTATGATACAATAGGCTAAATGTTGTCCGGCCCAAAGAAGGGAGAGATTGCTTCTGCTGTGGAAGAGCTGGAAATTCTTCTGATAAGAGGGGAAACTGGGCTGGACCTTCAAGAATGAGTAGAATTTGCCAAATGTAAAGAAGCGGTTTCTAGGTGAAGGATTCACGTGGCATGGGCGTGGTGGTATGTCAGCACTTAGCATGTTTGGAGATTGGAAGTCGTATGGTGCATTTAGGGCTTTGGGCAGAGTCCAGTGTGGGGGGAGGGGACATGGCAGCAGAGATGGTCACGTGCCCGTGAAGCTAGAAATGTAAGTTGGGGTCAAAGGGGCCAAAGCAAGATATGTCTTGGAGTTGTCTCTTTATTTGAAAATTATCAGGACTTTTCACAGCTAAGTTAGAGTTTACGAGAGAGAAAAGGATGCCTGAGAATAAAAGTGGGCTTGCTTTGTACCACGGTGTCTGTGTTGCTGGAAAGGGCAGGCCAAGCTTTTTAATCTTGAATCCCCGTAACCTCAGGAGTAGCCGGTGACTCTCCCAGCCTAGTCACTGGAGTCTAGTCCAAGCCCAACACCCTTTTAGACACGAGGAAACTGAGTCCTGGAGAAGTTGCTGATGCCCCATAGTGAGATGTACCAAGAGATCGTACCGCCCTGCCGTCTTCAGGCTCACATCTGACAAGCCCCTCCCATATTGTGCATTTTATTTTATTTTTTATTTTTTGCCTTTTAATCTTCTAATTTGTTTTGGTTATAGTTGCTTTACAATGTTGTATTAGTTTGTGCTGTATAGCAAAGTGAATCAGTTATACAGATACATATACCTGCTCCTTTTGCAAATCAAAACTGCAGTGAGGTATCACCTCACGCTGGTCAGAATGGCCATGATGAAAAAATCTACAAACAATAAATGCTGGAGAGTGTGTGGAGAAAAGGGAACCCTCCTACACTGTTGGTGGGAATGTAAGTTGGTGAAGCCACTATGGAGAGCAGTATGGAAGTTCCTTAAAAAACTAAAAATAGAGCTACCATATGACCCAGCAATCCCACTCCTGGGCCTATATCTGGAGAAAACCATAATTCAAAAGGATGCATGCACCCCGATGTTCATTGCAGCACTATTTACAGTAGCCAGGACACGGAAGCAACCTAAATGTCCATCAACAGAGGAATGGATAACGAAGATGTGGTACATGTATACAATGGAATATTACTCAGCCATAAAAAGGAATGAAATAATGCTATTGGCAGAGACGTGGATGGACCTAAAGCTTGTCATACAGAGTGAAGTAAGTCAGAAAGAGAAAGACAAACATCGTATATTATCACTTCTATGTGGAATCTAGAAAAGTGGTACAGATGAACTTATTTACAGAGCAGAAATAGATCCATATTGTACATTTTAAATCCCTCCACAGTCCAAATGGCCACCACCCACCTGCACTTTTTGCTTCCCTTCGTTCACACTAGACTTACGAGAAAAGCTGGTTTGATTGCAGGCTGGGGAAATAGGACTGACTCTGTGTTGTCTCTATATATATTAGACTCGTAAAATGCTTTTAGGATTCTTGGATCCTCCTCTGGGATATTTTATGTTGCTGAACATGCTGTGAAGTTCATGTGTCTGTATGCGCACCACCAACCCCCGTCATTCTCCCCATCAGTGTTACCCTTTGTGGAAACAAAGCAGCCTGGGAGGCCCACCAAGAGCAAGACCACGTTTCTGTCCTCTGCAAGGTTAGAAGCTGTAGTCAGAAGATCCCAGGCGCCCACAGAGCCGTGAACATGAGCTTAGACGTGTGTATGGTTATAGTAGAGCTATGGAGAATGCGTATTTGCCTCTGAGGGCCCCTCAGCTCCCTTCTTACAATGAACAAGGAGTAATTAATGTATAATCAGTTGGTTTCAAAATAAAAAAGGAAGCAGAGGGATCAGCTGGCGTATGTAAAAGTCCATCTGTGTTTGGGCTGCGCTGATTGCCTGTTCAAGGCAGAATGACTTCTGTGAAGCCATCTTGAGGGAGGAGAGGTCACAGCTGATCCCCTACATCCAGAAGGAAATTTTTTTTTTTCTTTGCGGTACGCGAGCCTCTCACTGCTGTGGCCTCTCCCGTTGCGGAGCACAGGCTCCGGACGCGCAGGCTCAGCGGCCATGGCTCACGGGCCCAGCTGCTCCGCGGCGTGTGGGATCTTCCCGGACCGGGACACGAACCCGTGTCCCCTGCATCGGCAGGTGGACTCTCAATCACCGCGCCACCAGGGAAGCCCCAGAGGGAAAATTTTAAAAGTACAGTAAACTTCTGGGCAATTGTGGACTCGCTTTATACACCAAAAAGTGATTTTGTCATTGAGGCTGATGGTCAAAAAACATCTGAGTCTTTCTTCTTCTTTTTTTTTTTTTTAATTGCTTTTGTAATTTTTATTTTTGGCTGAGCCACGCGGCTTGTGGGATCTTAGTTCCCCGACCAGGGATCGAACCCCTGCCCCCCTGCAGTGGAAACATGGAATCCTAACCACTTGACTGCCAGGGGAGTCCCTCTGAGTCTTTCTTATACCCACTGCTGTGGCTGCCTGTGGTCCAGTCTCCCCCTTACCCACCGTGGAAGAAAGAGATGGCCTGAAGACAGCTTAATCTCCCGCTGAAACATGGGGCAATCTGCTCCCTCCTTCTCTCTTAAATCTCTCTTGGCGTCATTCCCAAAGTACCAGTTCCAGGGAAGGTCACTGAATGTCGTGATTGCCAAGGTAGCTGCCTGAGCATAAATCACTTCTCCATCTCGGTCCCTTCTAGGCGCCGTCCCTCTCAGGCTGCTGGGCATTTAGAGGAAGAGGCTTCTGCCCTTGGCACTAGAATAGCTATTCACAATAACAGTGAAAACCGCTCTCACCAGAGCATCAGAGCCAGTGGAAAAGACAGAGTGTTTATTTTAGCGTTGCTGTATCTCTTCAAGTCGGAATCCCACGAAGGTCTCAGAATTGGTCTTCCCAGCCTTCACATGCGAGTGCACAGTCTAAGAGATCGTGCTGCCTGCTCTGTCAGCTGCTTTATATCTTACGGGAAGGGTAGGTCCCGAGCCTGGTGTCAGAGGTTAGCGCTAAGAAGTCCCCAGACTCACTTAAATAAAACCATTTGGCTTCTGAACTACGGTTTCCTCCACAGTAGAATGGAGATAACACCACCTCGGTGTTACCAGGCTCAGATGAAGTAATGTATGTGAAAGTACATTGTGAGGCATTAAGATCCTAGGAAGATGTCAGGGCTTGTGACTTACACTGGTTCTCATCATAAGATTCAGCTGTTTGAGAAAAGAATTCATCTTCTTTTCCTTTGTGATAGTTATTGAGCACTTACTATGTACTAGGAGGCCTTGGGGAGAGAGAAGATGAATGATTCGGTCCCTGTACTTGTGAGACTTACAAAGGCTTCTCTCTCCAATATAGAGCCAGTGTTCCCAGGGTCGCTCCTACAAGTGTCGGTCCAATGGGTGGCCTGGTCAGGAGGGTCTAAAAAGGAGCTCTCTGATGGGTGAAATAGATGTGCACAGATCTCTCCCTGGCCCTCAGGGATCTCCAGTCCAGTGCTATAGCCAGGCAGCCACAGGACTTGCTCCCTGCTAAGGAGAATTCTTGGGGTGTCTAAGAGCCCTTGAAGGAATTGAGAGGAGTTACCGAGTTTCCCTTGTCAAACCTCCTCTGGCAGCAACTGTCCTCAGGACCGTGTCTCATGGGTGCTCTGTTGTACAGTGTTCTTCATTGGTAACCTTCCTTCCCTTGCACACACAAAAGCTCAATTAATTTATTCAGATGAGATTATGGAACTGACTATTTTCCCACTTTTCTGACATGGGGAAATCTTTCTGATTGTTGTCTAGGCTTTAAAAACAGTCTAATGAAACCAATGTAATGTGACAAGAAACGGAATATGGTGTGTCAAGGACATAACAGACGCACCCCAGCCTGGTGAATGTTATTCCCTTGATTTTGGGGCAAACCTGCAGTATTCCCCGAGTACATGCAGGTAAACACCACACTGGTGTTGTAGAGAGGTTCCATCTCTCTACCTTAGTTTGCTGCTTTTTAAATTCTGGTTATGCATGTGTGTATATATCACTATGGTGCCCTGGGAGTTCTATTTGCTTTCACCCTAACATATTTAAGAAGTACTGGCTTATTCAAAGAGCTCTTCTTTAAAGGGGACTTTGTAAATGCTTTTTAAGAAGCGTAGGAGAGCCATTGGCTTGTAACTAAATAAAGGCATTTGTCCTGTGCCATCTACACAACCGCCAGTGAGAAAAGAGAGTGGAGAAAGCTTCAGAAAGCACCTGAATTTTGACCCCTGCCACTAAGGCTTCTGAAGCCTTCAAAAGATAATAGAGAGAGAGCTGTAAGACAGAGCTGAAGCTTCCCCAAAGAGGAGAAACTCTTTTTTTTTTTTTTTTTTTTTTTTTGCCTTAAGAATTTTCCTTCCATTTTCAAAAATGACAGTGCCTCTTCCTTTGCTGGGGTGTCAAGTAACTTGGGACCAGTTGGACTCACTCTTTGGATGTCCTGGCTGCTATGATTTAGTCAGTTTTCTCTCCCAGTGGCCCTAAGAGCAGAGGAAAATTTTGTACACGTTATGCACCAAAGTCATGAGATTGAAACTAAAGGGTAGGGCTTGCTCTCAGAAAATAAGATACACTCAAACATTTCAAAGTACTTAGCTGTGGTCTAGTTTTGCCGTGGAGATTCTTACTTTAAAGACTGTTTTTTCTCCTCTCACAAGTGGTGTCCCGACCTTGAACAGAAAGCTGCTTGGCACCCAAATGAACATGAATTCTTAAAACAAGCATAACACCTGTGGCTCCATTCCAGAACTCGGTCATGCCACAGTTCATCTGGATTCCTATAATTCCTGTATGTTCCCATATCTTAATTGCCCATAGCTGTGTTGCCAGTACAAACAGGATGGAGGAAGAGTCCACACCCTTAATGAATACATCTACTAACCCTAAGAAAGCACCATCTTTTGAAACTCTAGTATTCTTTTTAAGGTACTGAATGACCATCTACTGAAATGCTAATAAAGATATCTGATAACTAAAAATTCCTTTCAAGCAATTCTTACTCCCTACCATCTTTCTAGCTGGGGTTCAGGACTGGCATTCAGCATAAAGAACATTACTGATTTTCAGACTCTGCCCTCTGCAATGTTATTTAAGAAATGAACACTCAGGCTCACCAAATCAGACATCAGATCCATCTCAGCGTATTTGAAAAGAGGAGTCAAATGAAATAAGTACATATTGGATCGGGGTATATTGTAAAATTTGCACACAAAAAAGCCTCAGGGTGTAAAACATAAGATAATGACATCTGTAAAACAGGCTGTGTGGAAAAGACCCGAGACTTCTCATTTATTATGCATTCAAAACACATAGAAAATATGATTCGAGTACAAAGGTTAAAAAGAGAGAGAGAATGTGTGTGGGGGGGCAGTTGGGAGGGAGAGAGAGAATGAGAATGAATGAGAAGCATTCACGGTTGGGATGTATTAATAAAAGTATAAGTTCCACAATTAGGAAGGTGATAGTTCTACTGTTTTCTGCCTTGAGAATTATGTTCAGATTTAAGGGTCTGACTTTAAAATTGGAGCAAAGAGGAGACCATCCACCAAGGTAAAAGGCTCTCACGAAAAACAAGAAAAGGAAATAGGAAAGTTTGCTTAGAAAAGAAAAGAGGTGGGGGCAGGGAGACATGAGATTTGGCTTCACAATTTCTGAGTAGGGTCAGGTGGAAAGGGGGTAAATCATCTTATGTGGCAGGACCAGACCCAGTGGGCAGACCTTGTAGGTAAGCAGATCTCAGCCCAAGATAGGGAAGAACTCTGTACAGTCGGAGCTGTCAGAGACTGCAGTAGGTCATCTGCCTAAGTTTGAGTTCTCCGTCACTGAAGGAGTTCTGGGAGAGACTGTCTTGTCTTGTCTTGTAGAGAAAACTGCAGTAAGAGGAATTCGATACCAGTAACATTGAGAGAGCACACAATAGGCGCCAGGCAAACCCTTTATGTGTTCTCATTTCTAAGTGCAATGAAGAGTTTCCGAGAGAATGAACGTTAGCTGTATTTGCTTTCCTTTTCAAACTAGATGATCCAGACCATCTCTTCCGCTTCACCTTTACTCACTCCCAAGTCATGAATTTAATACATTAGCAATAGTAGCCTGTCCCACTTGGTGAAGTTGGTAAATAGCTTTGCAATCCTAGCAGGGTGTGCCCTGTTGCTTATTCGCTGAGCTCCAGGGCAGAGCAGGAAAGCAGCACAGTGCCTCAAAGTAATTAGGCGATTGCCTGACAAAGAAGTTAGGCCACAAGCAAGAAGCTTACAGACAGCACAGAGACGAGCTCCCGGTACAAGACACGCAATAACCATTATGTGCATCACTGCTATAATTTTAGAGAGCTTAGAGAAAGATTTTCAGGCTAATAAGGAGCCGCTACACCCATTAAGGCATGTCAGTCCACACCAATCGTCATGGAGCTGCAGGGAACATGCAGTAGTTTCTGGAAAGGGGAATGTTGAAATTTGTCTGTTCTGGGCTGAGAAGGCTCTCTGCAGCAGTGAGCGAGAATGTCCGAGAGGGTACATTTCCATCTTTATTTTGGCAACGTTTGGTGTAAGTCTGGCAAGATTTTACTAGTTTCTCAATCTGTAGAAAGAGATTAAAAATAAAGGGTGCTTCTCATCCATTAAGAGATTAAGGGCGAGATCCTACATTTCCAAGTTTAACTTGTTAGTGGAATCGATGCATATTGCCTTCTTTCTGTTGACCTTGTTGGGAGCCATTGCTGGTTTCTAGAATAGCTGTGTGGATAAATATGTCATGAGGTCATTGGCCTCTTTAAAGACCATTAGTGGACCAAAATCATGGCGATTTTGCCCCTTCCCCCTTTTTTTAACATGTAAAAAAAAATTATTTATTTTATTTATTTATTTTTGGCTGTGTTGGGTCTTCGATGCTGCGTGCGGGCTTTCTCTAGTTGTGGCGAGCAGGGGCTACTCTTCCTCGTGGTGCGCGGGCTTCTCATTGTGGTGGCTTCTCTTGTTGTGGAGCACAGGCTCTAGGTGCGCAGGCTTCAGTAGTTGTGGCTCATGGGCTCAGTAGTTGTGGCTCGAAGGCTCAGTAGTTGTGGCTCGTGGGCTCTAGAGTGAAGGCTCAGCAGTTGTGGTGCACAGGCTTAGTTGCTCCGTGGCATGTGGGATCTTCCCGGACCAGGGCTTGAACCCATGTCCCCTGCATTGACAGGCGGATCCTTAACCACTGCACCACCAGGGAAGCGCCCCTCCCTGCTTTTTTTTAGAGAAAAAGAAGCACAGATTGAAGAGAAGTAAGAAAAGAGAGAAAGAAAATGGAGAAAAGGAAGGAGAGAAAATAAGGAGAGAGAGAGGAAAAAAAAAAAAAAGAGAGTTGTATGTGCTTTAAAGAATGAGATGATAGCAGAGAAGAGTGGCTTCAATCACCTACTCCAACCAAGAGGACAGCCTTCCACTGTGACGTCATTCCAAAGGAATATGTCCCATTCGTGGTCCACCTGCCCGCAAAAGTGAGTCCACGTGCCCTCTCCATACACAGTCCTGAGCACAATGAGAAACAGAAGAATCAAAAGAAAATAGGTGTCTCCACGTAAGTGGGGTTTTTATGAAGGTGATGGAAACTTTGGAGTAGACACTAGAAACACCATGTCTGTCATAGCTCAAGAAAACCAACCACTGTGGGCCAGCATCACTGATTTTACATTTTTGTTTTTTGGTTTTGTGTAAGAAGGGGCCAAAACGGTCCTGCTGACAGTGTGCACAGACTCAAACGGCAGTTCGATGAAGGCCAAGTCACATAAGCTGATGCTGACACCGTGACTCCCAACTGCCAGCAGCACGTTAGGTCTGTCCCCTGCTCGGAGACATCCACTTTCCGTCACAGATGCTCCGGTGCTGGGTTACATTTAACAGGAGGGATGGCCAGGGAGAACATCAGAGACCACTGGTGATGCACTGTTTATTCCTCAGTCACTTTGTGTTAAATTGCTGTGACTTGAATGTCAGCAGTGTTTGGGATGTGGTAGTGAAATCAAATCTATCTCCCGTGTGCCAAGACAAATTTGAGAAAACCCCCAAACACAATTGTCTTGGTTTCTCGCTGGCTGTGTCCGCACACATACAAATAGCAGCTCGTTTCTTGCCCTCCAATCGTGTGGCGGGGTTGCTTTCTTGCTGCTCTCTGAGGAATGTCTAATGAACCCCAAGCTACTTCCCTCAAAGCCGGGGATGTCAGGAATGAGGGGCCACTACACCCGTTAAGCACTGTCAAAAGTCCACGCCAATTACTACAGAGCTGTAGGGAAAGTGCGGTCATTTCTGGAAAGGGGAATGAAGAGTTTGTTCTGTTTGTTTGAGGAGCTTGGGGATGAGAGCCAGTGGATGCTACTGAGGATAGAGGCACCAGGCACATCTTGTATGGGCGTCCAAATGATCCTGGGCAGTCCTAGTATTAGCAAAGTGCCTCTTGCGGGGAACTTCCACATGAACAAGCCCCAGATCTCCAAACCAGAGCCATTCTTTTAAGGAGTATCAGTGAAAATACTGGGCCTTGCATTAAAGTTTCTGGAGCTTTACTGCAAGGTCTAACAGATCTCTAGTTATGCAGGAGCTACTTCTTTGTGCCCGTTTTTGCAACAGTGCTCCAGTGAGGGTGTTGGTCTTTCTGCCTCGGGTGGGATTCATGTCCTCGACTCAGGGAACTCTTTTGCACGGAGGGCAGGATATTGTGGTGAAAAGCCAGGGCTTTTGATGACAGGCCAGCTTCACCTTGCCCTTAGCCAGGACTTATTTCACTCTCCTTGCTCTTGATTTCTGAATCTGTGAAATGGGGATTAAAAACACCTTCTTAGCAGACATGAAGCATATAAAACTATTAGAAAATGGGAGGCAATTGTGAAGTAAATTCTGAGGCTGCAGTGAGACCAGGCCATTCTTTTTTAGGGAGGGGATGGTGGGATAGACATATTTAATTCGTCCCTAACCAGTTCATAACACTGAAGCGAAGGGAAGTCTGGCCAAGTTCATTATGGTTAGACATTGTCTAGGGCAGATGTTATCAAATCTGGATGTAAAACAGAATCACCTGGATTCACACGGTAGGTCTGGGATAGAGGCAGGTAATAAGCATATTCATAAGCCCCCCATGTGACTCTAAAGCAGGTGGTGAGGGACAGTCATCTAATGTAAAATTTAGGGGAGAAAAAATACTTTTTGGAGGCTCCATCCGTGGAGAATATCAAAATGAGAACGATGAAATGGCAGAGCTGCAAGTGAGCTGGGTGGCCATCTAGCTCAACCTGCTACCAGATTCAGGATAGACGATCGAAGCCTTGCCTCCCTAAAGGCTGAGCTCTGGATATCCTTGGGGTATTTCTTTCAGGCTCCAAATCTACACTTTCTGTCAGAGCTCCTCACATATTGGTGATGTTGTAAGACCTTTCTTTGGTTTTTGTTCAGAGTCATTTATAAACTGTCCCAGGACACTTAGCTACTTCTGTCCCTTCTCTTCTAATTAAGTTAGGTGGTAAGAGAGTGTTCTCTCTCGGTGGGACATTCAAGGAAGGCCCAAGAACCAGTTAGCATCTCTGTTGCAGGATGGAAAGGGGGATAGGAAGGGACGTTTTTGAGGGGAAATTTGTGCGAGACCCAGTGCTTGAATGTTCTATCTGCTCGCTTGTGTGAACTGACAGCCTGAGTCAATACATATGAGATAGGAAATTATTTACTTCCTTATATAGAGGAAGAAACAGGTTCAGAAGAGCCCACTGATGTCCCTGTTGCCCCATAGCTACGACTTTTTGATTTGGGGTTAAAATTCAAATGGCCTTAAAGGTCCCACTGCATTCGGATCCTATAACTGTATGTGACTGTGGAAGGACTAGCTACTTTCTCCCACTGGGCTGCCTCTGAATATGCTGCCAGCCTCAGCTCAAACAGCCGCCCCCATGCCCTGCCCGGAGATGTTCAGGTGTGGGTGTCTGATGCTGGCTGTCCTGGGCGCGAGGGGCAGGGAGCTGAGTGCCAATCCCGGGGAGGCCTGGAGGTGACAGGAGGGTGGCCCAGCACATGAGTGAGGCCTCATGCCCCTGCACGTGCTCCGTTGTCCCATCAGACTTCACGTACGAAGCGTAAATTCAAAGGTGAAATGATTAAGCGTCTCAAGATGGTGACCACAGAGCATCAGACTCCAGTGTGAGGCTTTTCTGAGCTTGGGACCCGGTACCACCACCCTGGTCACATGCCCATGAAGCCATCCCTGGGCCATGGGGAACCAAAGAACTCTAAGTGAAGATTCCTGACCTCAGGGTGCTAACACAAGGAGAAGATGATTTACAAGTGGGCTAATCAATAATTTGGAAGAGGGCTTCCCTGGTGGCGCAGTGGTTGAGAGTCCGTCCGCCTGCCGATGCAGGGGACGCAGGTTCGTGCCCCGGTCCGGGAAGATCCCACATGCCGCGGAGCGGCTGGGCCCGTGAGCCATGGCCGCTGAGCCTGCGCGTTCGGAGCCTGTGCTCCGCAACGGGAGAGGCCACAGCAGTGAGAGGCCCGCGCACCGCAAAAAAAAAAAAAAAACTAGGATAGCGTGGGCAAGTTAGCAAAGGTCAAGCACAAGTCCCCGACTACCTGGCAATGGGGTAGGAACTGGATCGGAATTCCAGAGGCCTTTAGAGACATGTCCCATTCCAAAGGGGGAAATGAGTTCTTGGAGAAGGTGGAGAAAAAAGCTACATCCCTCCAAGGCTGGATGGGTGGATTAGGGCTGCCCAAGCCATTAACTACCTACCCAGCCACTCCGAGCCCAGGAAACGAGCTTCAGCATCCAGGCTGGGGGTAGAGGGGCCACGTTGAGCTCTTTGCACCAGGCGTCCAAAAGCCTTTATGAGGTAAGGGCAGGGTCACAGGCTAGGCCCTAGCACTTTGCTGTGATTTTTAGTTTTCCCCCCAAATGTAAGGATATTTGGCAAGTTGCTCAAGTTCCTCAGCCAGGCATGGGACTGGTGACCCATAGCAGAGGGCAACCAGGGACAGCCGGGGCTGACCCTTAGCAGTGGTAGTCAGTTCTTTAGTTACCAGTCTTTATCCAGTGAGCTCCCATTCTCGGGTGCTGAGGCAGGGGTGTGAGAAAAGCTGCCGTGTCCTGCTGGCCCGGTCCCTTCACTGTGGTCACAAGACCAAAGCCGACGTGCTGCTGGAGAACGCTCAGCTGCCATTTCACCTCCTATGT
Organism: Phocoena phocoena; assembly: GCF_963924675.1. Lineage (NCBI taxonomy): Eukaryota > Metazoa > Chordata > Mammalia > Artiodactyla > Phocoenidae > Phocoena > Phocoena phocoena. The sequence goes on along the minus strand of NC_089219.1, from coordinate 170,289,665 downwards.
TAACTGCTTCGACTTATAAAGCAAGAACCAAAACTGTGGCTTTGTATTATCAGGCAGTTGAAGCAGCCAGAATGGTTATAATGGCCAGAGGGGAGGAGGGCTGTTTGCCAGGGTATAGGGAGCAGAGCAGAACAACGTACTTAACTATCAAGCAATTCCTGTAAATATTTGCAAACACCCCTTCAAAGCTCGAAAGCCTAGGACAGGATCATTGGATGATTTGCTTAGAAGAAGGAGAAACAAAATTGACCTCCTGGTCCAAAGCGGCCATAAAAAGAAAGTGTGTTTATGGGCAGAGGACCAGAAAGGGAAAAAAATTGTTCAAAGTTTAATAAACACAAAAGAGAATAAAAATAAATCTCAAGAGCACTTATTTACAAACTTGATGGAGGGATAAGGTTGGGGTTGGCGGGTGTGAATGATGGGTGTCTGTGGAAGTAACACAGGCCTGAAGGGGGTTCCAGTAAGAGGGAGAAAACCAATGAGATGTTTACTCTTGCTAATGACAGGAAATGCACTGAAGCAGCTTTGCGCTTTCAGGATGCTCTTTCAAAGCATGTTTGAAGCTCCTGCTGTCTAATGGGGAGGCCATGCGAACTTGAATGCAGCCACTAGGCCTGTGGAAGGTTCTGGCCAAACTGGAGAGTGTGTGAAGCCAGGAGGCCTGGCCCCAGCCCTCCCCAGGCCTCTCTACCTGGGCCCCCAGACTGTTTTCAGCTGAGCTGATCAGGATGGGACAAGCCTGTCCAATCACCTGGGCTGGGCACGTTCCAGCGGAGGGAAAGGTCAATTTGTCCTTGCAGTTACCTTTGCAAATTGCTAAGCTAGGGGGCTCCCCAAACCTTTCTGGCCGGGTGAATGTTTTTGTCCGCCTGAAACTGTCCACCGAGTATTTCACCGTAGTGATGCAGAGGGCCATCCCCGTGTCCGCATGAATACCTTCTTTTCTCTGAAACGTGGGTGCTTTAGATATGGGGGGTTTTGTTTGCGTGCTTGTTTGTTTTTGTTTCTGAGGCTTCTGAGCTACAAAGCTTCAGTTCACACAGTCCTTTGTGAAGCTGTCATCGAGCAGGGCATGGTTTGAAATTCACCACTTCCCCATGAGCTGCTTTCCAGCAGCCACAGGACATGGGAAAGGGATGGGGAAAAGCCTCTATGAGGGAAAAAAGTTCAGAGCTCTTAAGATGAGGAAATGTTGGTGTGTTCCTAGCATTTTTTTTTTTTCAGTGTAATTGTCAGGGCATGGATTTCCCAGGAAATCACAAAAGGTATTTATTTCTATTTTAACATCAGCAGGATGGTTCACTTGTTTAATAAGAAGCTAATCTTGCCAATAGCCAGATGCCTGAGTCTTTCAAGACTCCTGTTGATGACCAACTTCGTAAACAGTGGCTATTTGGTGAACTCTACATGTGCAGAGCCCTGTCCTAGGTAGACGGGGAAAAAGAAAGACCTGGAAAATATGGTTAGTCCTCAAGATTTCATAGGGAAACAAAATAAGCAAACATAATAATGAAGTAATAAAAACATTTGTAAGAAGCCATAAAAAGATGAATGATTATGTTGCAATGAAGTGACATAATTGAGGAAGGGGTAGAAAATCACGGAGCCACCAGAGTCGGATGGAACATTCCAGAATAATGAAAGTAAGTTTGCAGGAGATTTTGGAAGAGTATTGTAGAAATATACCTATTCTACGTATACTGTAGGAATGTACCTGTAACAGGTGGCCTGCCCAGTGTAGGTGCTTAATAAATCGGTGTTGTACATGAAGTATGGGGATAGAATTGGGACTTGCTTTGGTTTGGGGGTAACCTCAAGTTGTATATTCAAAGGCAATGACAGGTTACTACAAAATAACAGTAAAATTCTAGCAGCCCATGAACTTGAAATTGCTGTGGGCTTTCTGCATCTCTGTATTTTTCGTGACTCAGAACAGAAGGCATTTGGGTTGATTTTCTTCCTCTTCATTAGCTAGGATTCCCTCCCACCAATGGACATTTATGCTGAATAAAGAATTTTAAGACTGGCCTGGTATAGCCAGTATCTGTGTATTTTTATTCAAATGTCCTCACCCTAACTTGTCTAGAGGGTGTATTTGGTCCTATGTGTGTGAAAGACCAAATTATCAAAGCCAAAAAAGATGCAGTCCGTGAAGCTGGAGAGAGCAGAGTGTTTGAGTGCCAAAATTTCAAGGAAAAAAAATACGTGGGCAAACTGCTTGCCATTAGGAGCTCTTTTCCTGGCACAACTGATGAGGGTGTACGCAAGCTCGACGGCTCTCTCCAGGCATCCACTGTCATGAACTTGTTCCAATTTATAACCATCTAGGGTTTTCCACCACTCTGTCAGCTTTCAAAGGAGAGGGTTAACTTTATAGCCTCAAATGGAGTTGGAAGTGGTTTGTTAATCCCTATTAATCGGCTGCTCCTGTAACCAGAAGCAGATGTTTATTTTTTTTTTCTGGTTCAATTGTTAACGATACTAAATTGGCCATTGGAAACGAAATCATTCTGTAGATATTTCCCGTATGGTTTCTTAAGACTATCTCATGCTGCGTGGTCTTTTGTGAGAGAACAATGGATTTTTATCATTTTGAATGATTGCCCTAACTTTTTACAGATGCCATCCCGCCCACTTTCTACAGACCCTACTTCAGAATTGTCCGATTTGACGTCTCCGCCATGGAGAAGAATGCTTCCAATTTGGTGAAGGCAGAGTTCAGAGTCTTTCGTTTACAGAACCCGAAAGCCAGAGTGCCTGAACAACGGATCGAACTGTATCAGGTAACTTTTGTTTGGGTTGTTTGAATGGACAATCAGTTTGAAGTCTTAGGATAAAGGACTTCCTACAGACTGAGATACGCCGTTTTCTACACGCATAATCATGACATAGACCCTCATTTATTATTCCTCTCACAGTGACACTTCATTCCTCACTTGCTCAGGAAGGCAGCACATTTAGAGTGAAGGGGGGAAGCTCTGGGCATGAATGGCTAGAGTGCCACCCTCGGGAGGGCTCAAGTCCAGAAGTCCACCCCCTACTCTGTAAAGTCAGATGATGTAGGACCAGTCCCACCCCAAGGAGGGAAGTCAGCTACCTTTCTTTTCTCATTTGATGGCCATCCCTTTCTCCTTTTCTTCCCTCGTCAGTTCCTTCCTGTTGTCTCTCTCTCCATCTTTTTCACTCTCTTTTCTTCCTCTCTTTGCTACCTCCTGTCTCTTCACTAACCTCATCCTGCCTCCTCTTCCTCTCTGATTCTACCTGCACTTTCTAGTCCATCCCACACCAGATGCACATCCTCTGTTCACCACTGTCCGCCACGCTTTCAGGCAGCCCTGACATCTCATCTCCCTAAGTACAGTTGCTAGGCAGCTGTGTCAAAAGATGTTGATGATGATATAATGATGATGGTGATGAGACGATGATGATGATGGTGGTGGTGGTGATGATGATGATGATGATATAATGATGATGATGGTGGTGGTGATGATGATGATGATGATATGATGATGATGGTGATGAGACGATGATGATGATGGTGGTGGTGGTGATGATGATGATGATATAATGATGATGATGGTGGTGGTGATGATGATGATGATGATATGATGATGATGGTGATGAGACGATGATGATGATGGTGGTGGTGGTGATGATGATGATGATGGTGATGGTAATAATGATGGTGACGATGATGATGATACCAAGTTACTGAGATGTGAGAGATGTTCTTAACAGCTTATTACTCACGTGGGTTACCGGGCAGTAGCATCAGCATTACCTAGGAGCTGGGAGAAATGCAGAATCTCAGGCCCCAGCCCAGACTTACCAAATCAGAATGCACAGAATGTAGATCAGAATCTAGATTTTTATCAAGATCTTTAGGGGATCTGATACACATGGAAGCACTGCTCTGAAAGCCATGAGTTGGGCAAGGGAGTCAGATCAGGTCATAGTGAATATGTCATAGTGTCATATGAACAGTGTCTGTAGAGGGCAGAGTTGGAAAGATCTCACCAGGGACTTGACGTTTGGGTGGGGCCTCAAGAAGCATCTGTTAAAACAGGATGAGGGATGGTCATTCTTGACAGAAGGAGCCACTTGTACCAAAACAGGGTGTCCTTTGAAGGGGCCTGTTGAGGGTACCAAAGAGATGGTACTCAGTGCCAGGAGGTGAGGAGTGTTGCCCTCCAGGGAAGATATGTAGAGGGAGACTGAATAAGAACAGACCCGAGAACCCCAATGTTAAGGAGGAGGCATGTGAGACAATATGACTAAAAAGTGTGCTTCCTTGAGGGAATGAAAGGAATGACATCTGCATGTGGAGACCTCTAATTGTCCTGGATTGTAAACATTTGGAAGTTTTGGTAATCTGGATAAGACTCTTCTTTGCATTTATTGGGAAAATGGAAAAATTCCCACACAAATAAGCATTGTACATGGAATCTCTGAGAATGAGTCTGAAGTTGTTAAAACAGGTTTCAAGTACCAGTTTACATGTGTGTTCATGAAAAGTAGTTCTTACTTAGATCCTCAGGGACCTCTCCGTGGAGACCTTAAAATCTTAATGCGCGTTCTAAGAGTATCAGACGGGGTCGGCTTTCTGTGTACCAGCCCCTCTGTTAAGCCCTGTATAAGTATTGCCTCCATTTGTATCCACATCTTTCCTGTGAAGTTTGCATGCTGAAGTATCTTTTTTTTCATTTATTGACATATAACAGACGTATAACATTGTATTAGTTCAAGGTGTACAACCTTGAATAATATTTCGATATATGTATATATTGCAAAATGATCACCACGATAGGTTTGGTTAACATGTACCACTTCACATAGTCACATTTTTTTTCCCCTTTGTGGTAAGAACTTTTAAGATTTACTCTCTTATTTCAAATATTTAATACACTATTACAAACTATCGTCACCATATTGTACATTACATCCCCAGAACTTATTCATCTTACAACTGGAAGTTCGTACTTTTAGACCACCTTCACTCATTTCAAATATTCTTTCTTCTACTGGATTCCTTCTCTTTTTTACAGAGAAAGATGCTGAGTCACAGAGAAATTAAGTCACTTGGCCAGGGTCACACAGCCAGGAGGAGGCGGGGCTGGGATCCAGGTCCAGCTCTGATTCTCAAGCACTCACTCTTCACCGCATTTGCTGTTTGTAGCAAATCCTTCCCTACCTCTTTGCCTCAATATCAGCCAGAATAGAAGAAAAATAAGAGAAACTAGGCCGGCCAGAGGGTGGAGTGGTATTAGGAGGGAAAGCAAAGACGGAGTTCTCTGAAAAAGCAGCTTGATCAAAGGTAGCCAGAGATATTGCAAGGTGATTTGAAAAATAAAAACAAAAACATGACTGCCTGTCCTCTTTTTTCTTCTCTTTCAATTAAGTCTCTCGTCCATGCCTCTCTGTGCAGATAGATTGTTCTCTCTGGCCCTGTTTCAATTACGCGACTTCAGTAAATTGAAGGCAAGGTCTGTTATTGTTGCCTGTAACGTAAGCTGCAAAGTCACCGTTATTCTTTGGCTTCTGACCTTGCTCCGAGGAGTGGCCTCTGATAGCGGGTTACTGATAGTTTGTCTTCCTCCCAGAGGCCATCTCATCCCCTGGAGGGGATCTGTCCCTGGAGGCTGGTAATTTAGAGGACCTCAGTGAGGTCCTCAGTGGCTGTGTACCTTCCCAGAGGTTATTGCAGCACTGGCCACCCCATGACACAAGCAGCAGGCTCTGCTCCAATTAAAGCCCCACAATTGGAAAAGATACAGCCCAAAACAGAAGCTCATTGTATGGAGAACATGACCTTGGGCTTGTTCAGTGACACTGAACACGAGACCCAGGAAGGAGGTAGTTTTAGAGGAAAATAAGGAAGAATAACATCTCCTTATCTATCTGGAGCTCAGCTATGCAGCAATCTAACCTCCTGAAACACAGCCAAAGTCCAGGTAGTAAGTCAGAGAGATCCCTGAGCGCCCTCACAGAAGACACAGCGCACACAGACACAGCTGACTCACCGGAAAGGCAGCCTTTGGTCCTCTCTGGGACCACAAGAAATTCGAAGCGCTGGATTAGAAGGAGTGCTGGGAGAAGACACTCTGACAGGAGGAGATGACCCTTTAGACTTGAGATGTTTGCCTGTGCACCCCAGTAATGCCAGCCCAGACGATCAAGTCATAGAATGCAGTGCCTGTATGGACAATTTTCCTAAACCTTATCCTGTTTGTGGTTAACCCAGTCTTTATCTCTGTGGCACCCTATCTGGATTCTGACATCTGCTGGTGGCCTTTTTATTTGGAGTCCCATCTTTGGCTTGTTCTTCTCCAACTTGCCACTTGCCTTCCATGCATTTGGAACTCTTTGTGGCCTTCAGTGATAAACTCCCTCTTCAAGTCTCAGGACAGAAACTGATGCTTACGGTAACGGCTTTCAATTATGCAGGTGAGGCTAAATTATATTCAGGTAACTGAACACGTGCCGTAAGGTACTAGAGGGTTTTCTAGGCAAAATTGCTGAAATGTTATTTTGAAAAATAAAATACTCAGTGCTTAAATGGGCAGACCTGTAGCTATGTGGAGAGCTCAACTATTCAGAAGAACAAAGCCTCTGAAGTTTCTAGATTCCCTTTGACTACTGTATTACTGGCCACAGGGTGGACAATCTACTTCCTAGAGGAGGAGAGATAGGATGACTAGGAATAGGTTTTCAGGGTGTTTAGATGACTGTATGGAAAATTTATTAAGATTCCTCTGGGCATCGGTTTTAAGCAGGGGGAGTGTGTGTGTGTGTGCGCGCGCGTGCGTGAGCTCACATGTGGGTGCAGGAGGTGCTTCCCCACCTCTGAATGCCCTGGGGGAGCTTCTACAAGGCCTGTCCACAGTCCCTTTCCTGGAGCTTCTGATTCTCCCTGGAGAGGAAAAGATTTGCCTCTGGACAGACGTGGTTTCGAAAAGCCCTCCTCATCATTCAGATATGATCATTCTCCATTCTCCATTGGAAATCACAGATTTAAGGCATATCCCAAGTTTTGGGGGTCATTCTGTCCCCTATAATGTATATGGGTCCTCTTTCTAGAGTCCGAATCCCAGGCTAGAAAGACCTAAGATAGCATTTCCAGGAGTGAGTTCCGAGTTAGTTTTGTCCAGGGCTGTGCATCTGTTGATTTCTCCCTGCCTGGGAGAGTCAGGATACCCGAGCTTCTGTGGAAATCATGTTTAGTTTGGCAAGGCGACTCTCACTCTTCTCCCCTCTACAGAATCGTCTGTCAGAGCTGTGATGAATGGTGGTAATATAAAACCGCACTGTCCTGCTACCTCTGACTTCTGTTATGTGAGCAGGCTCTGAAGAGCATATACTGTTGTGATCATAGTATGACTTCAGATGTACACCAGTATCAGAGGGAATACGAAAGGGATAAAGCCTTCTGATATGAAGGGAAAGAGGGCAAAAAAGAGGAAAACTGAAAATTTTTCCAAATAGGAGTGACCCTTACCATATTTTTAGAGATTTATGACAAAGGCAGCCTTTATTGAAATATGCTCCGATAAAGCTCCAGTGCTCTGGGAATGCTTTTGAACCTACTAATATTTAGTAGAGCTCTCAGCGCATTGGGCAGATGGAATCCATCTTTCTCTGATTAAGTTGTGCTTGTATTTATGATTAAAATCATGCCCAGAGTTACAGAGGGAAAAAAAATAGGAGAGGGGAATCTTCTTCAATTGAATATCACCAACAAGAGCAAGGGTATCTGCCATCTTGGAGGGGGCTAAGCCCCCAATTTCACAAGCAAAGAAATGAAGCACCAAGAAATTAATAACTTACGTAAGGGTGCCCATGACCTCGTGGCCGTGTGAGACCACCAAAAACTACTTATGTTTAGGGGTGCTGACCTCAGAGGGCCTTGGAAATCCCAGCTATTTCTAGCTTCCTCTCACCAACTTACACCCTTTTCACGCTTATTTCCCAATTCTTTTTTTTTTTAATTGAAGTATAGTTGATTTACAATGTTGTGTTAGTTTCTGGTGTACAGCAAAGTGATTCAGTTTTATATATATATATATATATACTTTTTCAGACTCTTTTCCCTTATAGCTTATTACAAAATATCAAGTATAGTTCCCTGTGCTATACAGTAGGTGCTTGTTGGTTATCTATTTTATATATAGTAGTGTGTATGTGTTAATCCCAAACTCCTGATTTATTCCTTCCCCGCTGCCTTTCCCCTTTGGTAACCAAAAATTTGTTTTCTCTGTCTGTGGGTCTATTTACTGTTCATTTAAAACTTTACCACCTCTAGGATAATAAGATTTGTACCTTTGTAATGGTTCGATGATCTAGTCACTGTATAACAAACTACCCCTAAATTTCATCGCCTCAAATATCAATTATTTTATTGACTTTTAAGGGTCAGAAGCTTGGGCGAGACTTGGCTGGGCTGTTCTGCTCCATGTGACTTTGACTGGGGTCACTTGATGGTATTCAGGTAGCAGCTGGTCTGGTCTGGAGGATCTGTGATGAGTTTGCTCATAAGCTTGGAGCTTGGATGGGATGACTGAACCCCTCCTCCTCTCTAAATGGTTTCAGGATGTATACACGCAGTCTTCCCAGAAGAGTAGTCAGGCTTTTTACATGAGGCTCAAGGGGCCAAGTGTCCAAGGCGGAAGCTGCCAATCCGCTTAAAAACAAGGCCCAGAACTAGCAGAGCATCATTTTCACCTTATTATTATTCTATAGATCAAATGACCTACAGCCCAGCCCGGATTCAAAGGGAAAGGAAATAGACCCCAACTCTTGATGGGAGGAGTGTCAAAGAAGTTGCAGCCATCTTTAATCTGCCACACTAACCCACTGTATGGCGTCGTAGTTAGCAAACTCCAAGTGGGCACCTCCTAGCGTTGGCACCAGAACTGGTGCCAGCCATCTAGAGATAAATCAGACTCAGACTCTGCCTTCCAGTTGCTCAGGGTCTGGTAGAGGAACAGACGTGTAAATGGTGTCCCAACGGTACCGTCTTTCCACTAATAGAGATATACCCAAGGGACTCCTAGAGCAAAATTTGGAGAATCCAGAGGAATGCCTCAGAACTCATTCCTTCCAGAAAGGGAGCTGTGAGAATTTGAGGGCAGTCTGCCGTCTTGTTTGGACTCCTTGGGTAGACAGGCAGATAATTCCAATACACCATGTGCCTGACTCAAGAGATTTCTTTGAGCCCAACAATATTTATCGCAGGAATATCTGAATGCATCAGATTGAGATAGGAGCAGGTTTGGTTAATTACTATGCGCAGTATTTCTTTTATTCACTCGTTCACTAGTCACCCTTAATGAGACAGCATGGTGTAGTGTTCACTGGTATGGGCGTTGTGATCCAAGTTTTTCTTTTTTAATAATTCCAATTCACTTGCTGTTCATTGTAAGGGTGAAATAAAACAGTGTATATAACTGTCGGATGGAGAGTTGGCAGTCAACCTAGGTTAATTCCCCTCCTTCCTCGTCATCTCTTAGATTTTGACTTCTGAGTCTTTGATTCCCCCAAGAGGAAGAGCTCTCTACAGAATTACCTGCCAAAGTCAGTTGCCAGGTTATCATTCGATTAATTTACTAGCTTGAGACCACTAAAAAAAACCATGCAAAAGAACTCCCTGGGAGGCAATGCGATATACTGGGTTCATACCTTCTACATCATACATCAGGAGAAAAATGTCACCTTCTCACATGGTGCTGGTGTGAGGCCACAAATTTTGGTGTCAGATCTTGGTAGAATACAGTCTGCTGGTAGTTGCCTATTAATCAGTAGAAGATAAATGTGCTGGGATGAAACAAGCTCTGTGGATTTCCAAGGCACCCTAGATTTCCCGACCATGGCCTTAAGAGGGGCAATGGTGGTGTTTATTTTTGTAGAGGTTGGACGTCAGCTTCAGTTGAAGTCACCTTTGCCTTAACAAAGGAACTCCCCCCTCTACAGAATAGTCTATCAGACCTGTGATGAACAAAAGTAAAATAAAATCTGTCCTTCTGCTTTTTCTGACCTCTTTCTTTAATCCTTGAGATTGATTGATGTATTTATTTATTTTGGCCGTGCTGTGCAGCATGCGGGATCTTAGTTCCCCGACCAGGGATCAAACCCGTGCCCCTGCCGTGGAAGTGTGGAGTCCTAACCACTGGACCACCAGGAAATTCCCAATCCTTGGATTTTAATGCCTAGTTGGATTTGCATTTGTACAGTAATGGGTTTGTCAAATGTGATGAAATCTCATCTTTAGAGATCCCTTGCAAGGCTATACAAAACAGTGGCTAAATCCTAAGTCATTTATATCCATTTATCTTTGGCTTCAAGCTGTATAGTCCATATGAAATGATTTTTCAGATTTGAGGGTGAAAGAGTGAATTGATGTTTACGGAGCAAAATAAGTAAACAAAGATTGTAGTGGGGAGGAGCAAATCCCCAGCTACTTTTAATGGACATTGTATCTCATCTCCCCGAAAGATTTTAAACGATGCACACCCCTAAGGCTTTACAGTGATAATTCAAGGTAGATGGCCTTGGCCTGCTTTTTATTTATTATTTATTTATTTATTTTTGGCTACACTGGGTCTCTGTTGCTGTGCGCGGCTTTCTCTAGTTGCAGCGAGCGGGGGCTACTCTTTGTTGAGGTAGGTGGGCTTCTCATTGCGGTGGCTTCTCTTGCGGAGCATGGGCTCTAGGCGCACGGGATTCAGTAGCTGTGGCTCGCGGGCTCAGTAGTTGTGGCTCGCGGGCTTAGTTGCTCCGCGGCATGTGGGATCTCCCCAGACCAGGGCTCGAACCCGTGTCCCTCTGCGGATTCTTAACCACTGCGCCACCAGGGAAGCCCTGGCCTGCTTTTTAAGGGACTCTAAAGCTGCAAAATGAAGGGTGAGGTTCCTGTCACTGCAAGGACCACAGCACTAGTGGGGTTAATGAAAATTAACCTTTTCCTAATCCCAAACACGTGTGCATGCACATGCGTATATGTGCCATTGTACACGCACACGCGTGCACACACACAGAGTTCAGCTTTCATTTCTCATATTGCCCAAGGGTGTGTAAAATATAAAGAGGTCAGCCAAGAAACCCGACTGTCTGTTAAATTTGACTTGCAAAAAGCGCTACTGAAAAAAAAATTTATACTGAGCTCCTGTTGTCCAGAATTTTACAACGTACAATCCCCTTAATACTGATCCTAACTCTGGCGCCACGTTGGAGACACACGAGGTATAGTAACCCACTTTTAAAAAAGCCGTGAGGTATAATAAATACTTTGTTTGTACAAGGCTATTAATATCTCAGGTTTTTGCAAACTGATCGAATGACATGCTCGCCTCGTAAGGAAAATTGGATGGTTATCATTTGCATTAGGTTATGACGTTACCAAAGCCTGTGAACGCTGTGAGCAGACAGGACACCAAAAATGGTGTGAACAGTAGTCCTTCCCCACTGTATTCAAATAACTGTTAATAATCGTGCAATGGTAACTAATAATTCTCTGTTCTTTTTTTTTTTTTTTTTTTTGCGGTACGCGGGCCTCTCCCGATGCGGAGCACAGGCTCCGGACTCGCAGGCTCAGCGGCCATGGCTCACGGGCCCAGCCGCTCCGCGGCATGTGGGATCTTCCCAGACCGGGGCACGAACCCGCGTCCCCTGCATCGGCAGGCGGACTCTCAACCACTGCACCACCAGGGAAGCCCATCTCTGTTCTTTTGCGTAGTGTGGCTCAGTAACCGTGTTGAGAATTATCGCTAACCCATGCAGTGCTTACTGTCTGCTGGGCACTATTTTAAGTGCGTTATAAAGATTGATTCATTTAATCCTTATAATAACCTTATGAGGTGGTTACTATTATTATCTTCATTTTACAGATGAAGAAACTGAGGCACAGAGAGGTTGAGAAACTTGCCCAGGCCACACGACTTGGAAGAGGCAGAGCCAGGATTCTAACGCAGGCAGTCTGGCCCCAAAGGCCATGCTGTTGGCTGCTTTGCCCTACTGGTAGGAGGAGTCCAGGGTTTGGAGTTGGGCTAGTGTGAGTTCCAGGTGTGGCTTTCCCCCTTGGGGAGTCTAAGGAAGTCACATCACCGAGATGATTTCTGTATCAGTAAAATGTGAATAAAAGCACCTACTTGGCAAGGATTTTGTAAGGCATGGAGAGAATGCATGGAAACTCCTAGTGCAATATTAGTCGACTCAATGGTTACTATTATTATGATTATTATTATTTCCAAAGCACTGACTTTGAACTTTTATCAGAAACAATCTCTTAGGAATGAAAACTCACCTTAGCCCCTAGTGCTGCGGGTCCTGGGTTTGCAGTGGCCGCCCCAGAACTTAGCTTCAGGACTTCCTTAGATAAGATTTTCAACTCACTCTGTGTGTGGTGGTCTCATTCAATTGCTGGTGAGTAGCTCTGGGTAGGAACGAAGAGGAACATTGCAGCCAGTCAGCCCTGGGTTCACCTTTCACCTTTTTTATTTAGTAGCTTTCTGGTCTAACAAATCACTCATCTCTCTGAGCCTCAGATTTTCTTCATCCACTGGAGGTTGACAGTTCTTGTCTAATGAGTTGCTGTGAGGAGAACACAACTGTAAAGTGTCTGGCACGTTGGCTGAGTCAGGAGTGGATTATTTTCACCAGGGTTTTGCTGGTCATGTAGAACATGGTTTATACTTCCCCTAGAGGGGGTTTGTGGTGGTAAAACTACTCCATGATGATGTCAGTTGTCTCTGCTTGGATGATGTCATTCATCTCTGATTGGATGAGGTGTCATCTGACCCATTTCCGGGGATCAGTGGAGCAGAGCAGGATTATGGGAACAGCCGTGGTGTTAGCGTTCTGGGTCTTTGCTTTATAAAAACTCCAAGGGCAGCTGCGATGAGTTGGGGGCTGTGATATGTCTTGCTTTTCTTTTTGAAGAAGCCATTACAGAGTGACTGACCCCAGTGGGGATGTCTTTTTACCTCATCCCTGGCCCCATAACTACCTCTGCCTGCCTCACCACCACACGACTAGGCTTGATACCTGCTTCCTGGATTGATTTCAGTAGTTTTATTTCCATCTTGTAAATGTCTGTCAACTTTGCTATAACTCCACCGGGCCAAAAGTTGTTCCAAGGGAGGATATGTGTTTATTTCCCGATAGCAAGAGTAATCAGAATATTTTGGGGGAACTTTGGGTTCTAGAACTGTGTTCACAGCCTACAAATACATAATTGAGAATTCCTTTGTTAGACCCAAACGGTCTACGAGGGATTCCAACTCGCCCAAGAACCGCCAAGAGTCGAGAGCCGTTGCAACACGCAAGAGGTTTATTAGGAGCCGATGCACCGGGGTTCCCTGGAACTCACACAGGAGGCCGATGGGGAACCCCTAAAAGCGGAATCACATACTTTTTATAGGTTTATTTACTCATAGGGCGGGTATATTCTCACAATGATTGGGTAAATGTGGTGACTTTTAAATTCATTGGCTTAGGAACTTTTGTCCCACCTTCTGGCCGTTATAGTTGTCTGTTTATTGTGGCGGTTAGGGCGTATACCTGTTACGGGCAACTGGAAAATTACCCGCTGTCTGGCAAGTCCCCGTCAACTGAAAAACTCCAAGAATTGGTTTCGATAGGGAGAAGGAGTGGCGCACGATAGGGAGAAGAATTGGTTTCGATAGGGAGAAGGAGTGGCGCACGATAGGGAGAAGAATTGGTTTACGGGAACAAGTGAGGGGGTGGAAAGTCCCTAAAGGCCCCACACCTTCAACGGGGACAAATCTGGATATTTTGAAAGGTACTATTGGCTTTTTAAAACTGCCAAAGTTCTAAATAAGAGGAACATCAAAAGTAGTTAAGTTGATTTTCCTATTTAATGGGAGTTTTTAAAAGATGGAACCGAAATCCAACCACTTCTCACATCTCTGCTGCTACTACCCTGGTCCCAGGGGTTCTAGTCTCTTGCTTGGGCTTTTGCAGTGGCCTCGTCTCGCTGTTTGCACCTGGCCACCTTCGAGGCTGTTTGCAACACAGCGGTGAGGGCAGTCTCTGCCGAGAGGTTGGTCTGATCCAAATCCCCTGGTCAGAGCCCTGTCATGGCTTCTTACCTCACTCCGCGTAGGAGCTAAAGGCCTTCTTGTGCCTTAGGCTTTCCCTGGCCTATTGCTCACTCGCCCCCGCCAGCCATGACTTCCCCCACTCAGGGGGCTCCCCCATCCTGGCCTCTTTGCTGTTCCTCAGACACCCTGGGCTCACCCCCTCCTAAAGCCTGTGGCTGCCGTTCCCTCTGCCTGCAGTGCTCTGTGGCATTTTCCAGAAGGCTCCCTCTCTTCATTCCTTCAGATCTTTCCTCGAATGTCACCTGCCCAGATACCTTCCTAGCCAACCTGTCTGACATCTCAGGGTCCCTCTTCCCAACACTTCCCGTCCCTGTTCTCCACATTTCTCCTCCATACTCTTGTCACATGCTATACTTGATCTTCTCCACCTTCGTCTTGTTTATGGTCTTGTCTCCACCTCTAGAGATAATCTCCCTGAACAGCACCTGTTTATTAAACGATGTTCAATAAATGTCTTTGAATACATTGAAGAAACATTTCAAAATAAGATTTCAGTACAAGAAATGTATATATTTATAACTGCATCACTTTTTCGTACACCTGCAACTAACACAACATTATAAATCAACTAGACCCCAATAAAAATTTTTAAAAAAAGACTTAAGTACAAGGAACATTGTGGAAATAAGCGTGTAACATCATCGGGGGACTCTTGAGAAACATCAATTATTTGGATTTGGAAATTCTGCTAGATTTGTTTTAAAGATACCTCTGTAGCTATCAATGAAGAAAGAAATGTTGATAGCTACCCATCTTCTGTTACTTATTCAGAGCTACTTCTGGTTAAGTGAATAATAACCATGTAGGAAAAATACATACATACATATATATATATATATATATATATATATATATATATATATATATATATAAAATACAGTAATGAAACTGATACTCTTGGGTAACCCATAAACACAGTAGGAAAACCATGCTCTTTATTTTTTTAGATTCATTACTTTAGATGTATGGCACATGCCTCTTTCCTTGCCTGTGCGGATGTGACTTGTGTCTGGTTGAATCGTTTACTCTGCTGTGTGATTTATATCTGATGCTCTTGTGAGTGAGGTCGAGCTGCAGCATCACAGAGACTTCCGTTTACACAAAGGACTCCTTCATCCCTCAGACCTGTAGAGATGCATTTGCTTGTTTATGTACATGTACAGTCAGCACAAAGGCCCGTGTGTGGAGAACGAAAAGAGTGAAGGAAAAAAATAGGGAATTATGAGGTGTTTTCATCACAGAGGAGAGGCTTTCCTGTGTGTGTGTGTGTGTGTGCGCGCGTGCGTGTAGCCTGCTGGTGTCATTTCTATAAAGGTCATTAAAGACCTCTGTATGCCGTACTTTTACTGCACATGGACCTGTGTAATACAGAAACATACCAGTGTACATAACGTTGTACTGTAACGAGAAAGAGGGACATAATAATGTAGATATCTCAGCTCCAAAGAGACTGTATTTTCAATGTGAGTCTTTCTTTTGAAGCTGATGTGTATTCCATAAGTGTGTGCTATGCAGGCTCTTGTGAAGCCCTTGTGAAGTATGCATTCCTTACGACCTCTTAGAGGGATGCAGTCATAAAGGAGCCACAGGACGTGGTAATGGGAGAAGTAGGATAAGAGCTGGGTCTGTTAGGCCACTTTCCGAAGGATAATCGTGCAGTGTGTCAGTTTGTTAGACACGCCCAAGGTGACCCAGCGCTGTTCCAGGAGGCTGCAATTAAACAGGGACAAAGGGCTATGTTTATGCCTCAGTGGAAGAGAAGCCGTTTACCCAGTTCTGATTCTAAGACCCCACTTCCTAGTCCTTGGAAATTCTACTTTCTTGCTTTTTCTCATCATTTTCATTCCCACAACAAAATATGTTAAGTAGAAAGGGTAAACTACGTATAAAATTGTTTACATTGTCAGGTGATTCTTTGTCATCATAGATAGATAGATACAGATATGGATATATAGATATAGATGTCTGTCTATCTGTGAAGTCTCTGTGAGGTGAATGTCCATGTGTACGTGTACAATTCTGAGAAGTCGTTTCTATCACTATAAATGACTGATTGTTCAGGGACTTGTATGTCACTTGATCATATATGTCTTTCTAATGAAGTCTGTTAGTCAATAAGAATTTACCAAGGATGGACTGTGTAAACTACAGTGGAAAAAACTCTGTGGTAGAATAAAAAGGAGTGTTTTTTGCTTTGAAGAACTTCCCCGTCAGATCAAGCATCAGAACATACACAACCCACAGTAATGCATGAACACCTACTGTTACAGGTTGAATTGTGTCCCTTCAAAAAAGATATGTGGATGTCCTGACCTTCAGCATCCCGTAACGTGACCTTATTTGGAAACAGGCTCGTTGCAGATGTAATTAGTTAAATTAACATGAGGTTACACCGGAGTAGGGTAGGCCTCTAATCCTATATGGTCAGGGTCCTAAGAAGACAGCCGTTTGCACATGCAAAGATGCTCAACACCCCTAATTATTAGAGAAATGCAAATCAGAACTACAGTGAGTTATCACCTCACAGCAGTCAGCATGGCCATCATCAAGATGTCTACAAATAACAAATGCTGGAGAGGGTGTAGAGAAAAGGGAACCCTCCTGCACTGTTGGTGGGAATGTAAATTGGTACAGCCACTATGGAGAACAGTATGGAGGTTCCTTAAAAAACTAAAAACAGAGCTACCATATGATCCTGCAGTCCCACTCCTGGGCATATATATGGAGAAAACTCTAATTGGAAAAGATACGTGCACCTCAGTGTTCATAGCAGCACTATTTACAATAGCCAAGACACAGAAGCAACCTAAGTTAACACTGACAGATGAATGGATAAAGAAGATGTGGTACATATATACAATGGAATATTACTCAGCCATAAAAAGAGAATGAAATAATGCCATTTGCAGCAACGTGGATGGACCTAGAGATTATCACACTGAGGAAGTGATGGTTTATGTTTGCCTGACTTCACAGCCTATGAGCCTTTTCCCTACACTAATGATTTCCAAAGGCACTTGGCAAGCACCATGGGTTCTTCAAAGAAACCTAAGGAACCACAGAGGGTATGGAATGGGTCGGCAAAGATGGGCAGGACTCTGGCTTAAATTGGGCCTCACACCTTATATACACTAGTGAAGTTCTACTTTGTTCTGCTGTATACAACACAAGACAGTGTGTTGATTAGAGAAAACAAGGCCAACCAGAAAAGAAGTAACTATGGATACAGCACCAGGTTATGGCTTTGGCTGTATACAATTTAATACTGTTATCATCAAGCTGATGAAGACATTGCATGCACAGCGGTTGATACTATGGCAAGGATAGTTTAGAGGTTGAAGAGCAAACAAGGTTCAGAGAGATTCTAAAATGCTAAAAACCCAGCTCAGATAAGAAGTTCAAAGTTAACAGAGATATATGTGGAATTTGCATTTAGGTTCAAAAATGAATTGCGTCAATATAGACTAGAACAGTAGTTCTCCGAGTGGCCCTTAGACCAGCAGCTTGTGCATCACCTAGGAACATGTTAGAAATGCAAATTCTTGCGCCCCGGCTTCATCCCTATTAAATCAGAAACTCTATAGATGTTTTAATAAGCCCTCCAGATGTGTCTAATTCAGGCTAAAGTTGGAGAACCACTGGTTAGAAAAACCAACCTTCCTTCTCTCTTTGCATTCCTTCATTTCTTTGTCTTTATTCCATGTCCTTCCCAAGAAAGGACTTGGGGTGGAAAATCTGACTTACTGATTTGTGTAAGAACAAAGGTTTTATTTTACAAGAAATTTGGAATCAATGGTGTGATGTGGCTCCTGCCCAAAATAAATAGTTTGCGTTAAAAATAGTGACCAGAACAAGGGAAACGTGAGGCTCCCCCCTCCCCGTTTGGCATATTCTGTGTATTTGCCATATTCTGCTAGACTGTACCTTGAATCTGTTGAGGAATTGATTTTAAGAGGGACATTGAAAAGGGGCTTGACAAGGGTGGAAAGCACCACAAACCTTGTCTTGAAGGAAGAAGTTGGGGGAAGCCATCTTCTGTGATGGGGGGCTGACATAGAGAAGAAAGAGAATTTTTCATCTTGTCCCAGATAGCAAAATACGTACAATATTCAAAAGCCCCCTCGACTGGTATGAACAGGGCAAGATGTTTCCAGACTTTTCCTACAGGGCTTTGGTAACCCAGGTAAGTCCTTCAGGCCTCTTCTCCTCCTGCTGTAGTATTGAGATAATAAGGGCTAGGATATCTACCTCACAGTGTTCTGTGAAGACTGAAAAATGTGAAAATGTTTCACATTTCTGAAAAGCTGACATCATTGTATGAAGATGAGGCAATGGTACTATTATTAACTAAGACCAGTTGATGGAAAGTTCAAGTCCAAGATAAAGAAAAATTTCAACCTGCCAGTTGGCCCAAAGTGGGATGATCGTTTTCAACAAGTAGCAAGTTCACTGTCGTGAGAGGTCTTCAGATAAAGCCAGAGATGTTAGAGGATGAATTGTCTTGAGTTGGAGAGATGGCCCCTAAGTGCCTCTCTGACACGTGTTTCATGACACGGATGTTAGTGCGTGAGATGAGGCAGATGGAAGAGAACGGTGCTCAGAGCCAGCGGAGTGAGCATTTAATTCAGCATTTCCTCATCACTCCGTCCACACCACTGCAAACATTTTAAACCCTATATTTAAATATTAAGTACATTAAAAACATTTAAAAGGAACAAGATGGGCCCACACTTGTTAAGCTGGTGTCAGTTTTTCTCTCCAGCCCTGTTGTTAAATTTCTCTTTCCATTAGAAGTCTGGTTGAATGGGCCCCTGGGTCCTTCTGTAGATCTGTTGATGTCTGAATATGGAAAGTAAAATCGAATCCCCAATGCTTTCTTATAGCTTTTTGCGATGTCTCATAGGAATGGAAGAGGTGTCTTTCACGAGGTTTGAGCCAAATCCTGAGTTGATTTATAGCATTATTCCTTTAAGACTAAGCTCTCCTCTGGCTATAATTTTGCATCTAGAGTTCTGTTTCTTTTTTTTTTTTTCTTTTGGCCCTAAACTATTGGGTAACATCAGCGACTTTTGCCTCTCTCCACTCCCTGATTGGCTGGTTTCCAGCGGCAGAGAGATGAATGGATCCTTTTGTGTAGGGAGTTTTGTAATTCAGGGAAGAACTGAGAGCTTTGCCAAAGGCGATATGTGGGTATTTTACACATATTACAGATAATGTGTATATATCAATAACGTAATGAAGGTACCATTCAAGCATGGCTGTGGGTGGTAGCAAGAGACAGCTAAATCTCATTTTTAATATATTAGAAGCTCTCTTCTAATTCAGTCAGGAGCAGTTGTTGTTCTGTTATTTAAAGACAAAAAAGTCAGTTCAAGCAGGGAATTATAAAAACATGAGTTGGGGGGCAAACTTTATATTTTAATTTAAAACATATGTATATGTATATATGTGTACAACACACACACACAATTTAAATGCTGAGTTTTCTATAAAATACCGTGGACTTTTCATTGACTGTGGCTCTGCCTGTTGCAATCCACGTCTTACTTTTTGCCTAAACCACATCCGTAGTGCATCATCAATACTTTCTAGTTTTTAGTTTCTTTGAAGAAGAGAGAGACGTTTCAGGACAATTGCTAAGCAAACCGAGTGCAGGATCCTTCTAGATTTTTAACATATGATTTCCTTCTTTGATAGTTATCTCTCCCACATCTAAAATTGGAAAAAATATATATTGTGGTAAAATATACATAACATAAAATTTACCTTAACCATTTTTTAAAGTATACTATTCAGAGGCATCAAGTAAATTTACAAGGTTGTACAACCATCACTGCTATCCATTTCCAGAAATTTTTCATTACCTAAATGGAAACTCTGTGCCCATAAAAAAATAACTCCCCATTCCCACTACCCCCAGCCCCTGGTAACCTCTAATTCTACTTTATACCTTCATGAACTTGCCTATTCTAGTTATCTCATGTAAGTGAAATCGTATAATATTTGTCCTTTTGTGTCTGGCTTATTTTACTTGGCATAAGGTTTTCAAGATTCATCCATGCTGTAATATGTCAGCATTTCATTACTTTTCATGGCTGAATAATATTCCATTGTATGTATATACTCCATTTTGTTTATCCATATATCTGTTGATGGACACTTGGGTTGTTTTCATCATTCAACTATTGTGATTAACGCTGCTATGAACATTGGTGTACAAGTATCTGTTTGAGTCCCTATTTTCAATTCTTTTGGGTATATACCTAGCAGTAGAATTGCTAGATCATATGGTAATTTCATGTTTACCTTTTTTGAGGACCCACCGAACTGTTTTTCAAAAAAAATTTTTTTTTAAGCAACTTGTCTTTATGAAGACTTTCTAAGGCATTCAGCTTGGTTCTCACAGAAGCAACAGCTCTCTCATTTGGTCCTATATTTCATCAGTTTCTAGACCATCTAATTAACTTGTATAATTACAATATCATGGATTCCCTGGTGGTCCAGTGGTTAAGACTCCACACTTCCAATGCGGGGGGTGTGGGTTCGATCCCTGGTCGGGGAACTAAGATCCCGCATGCTGCGTGGTCAAAAAAATACAATATCAAGTCCAACTATCATAAACAGGTTTAGAAACATATACAATTGATACTTGCTAAGCATGCAACTCAACTGCTAAGACCAGAAGTCCTTGGAACATACTAGAGTGTAGCTTTCTGGCAATAAGCCCCAGGGTGCTCTGGGAATAAGCCAATACCTATTACAGAACAAATGGAGTATATTGGTTAATCTGTCCAGTCAAATGGAGGCCAGTTAAGAGAGCTTTTACCATTCAATTAAATTACCTTTGTCATGATAAGATATATAAAGGAATTTAGAAATGACTGCGGCTCTAGGAAAAAAAAAAAAAACAGCTGCACATCCAGGACTGTTAACATTCGATACACTTTTTGTTGGGAGACTGGAAAAAGGCACACAGCAAAGGCTAAAACAGAATGGGAAGTTGACCAAGGTGGTCATTTTTTGTATCAACTCTTGAATTTAAGAAAGTTCTAATCAATAAGAGCCGTAGGTTAATTTTCTTCCCTTACAGCTTCACTTAGCGTGGGTGATAAATGGAAGATAAACAAAGAATAGGGAGATCATGCCTATTCTTAGAAAGAAAATACCTTTCAGGTTAAGATTCAAGACTTGAGGATATGAGGAGGGGGAAGGGTAAGCTGTGACAAAGTGAGAGAGTGGCATGGACATATATACACTTCCAAACGTAAAATAGATAGCTAGTGGGAAGCAGCTGCATAGCACAGGGAGATCAGCTCGGTGCTTTGTGACCCCCTAGAGGGGTGGGATAGGGAGGGTGGGAGGGAGGGAGAAGCAAGAGGGAAGAGACTTGGGAACATATGTATATGTATAGCTGATTCACTTTGTTATAAAGCGGAAACTAACACACCATTGTAAAGCAATTATACTCCAATAAACATGTTTAAAAAGAAAAAGACTTTGGGATGTGATGAGAAGGTTTTCTAGCCAGTTCTGAAATGAAATCACCAAGCTGTAGGAGGAGTACTTTTATACAGCATCATCCATCCTTGTTGGCGACCCAAATGATTAAAGGTTTGGGAAATTGCCCCTCTAAATATGGGCTAAAGGAACTGGGTTTATTTAGCTTAGAGAGGGAGACTGATCATGCTGAGGGGGACTTAATAATAGTCTCCAAGAATATGAGGGATATTCTATGAGTGATGGAAAGCAGCTGTTTCCTGTTTCCACTGAGGGCTGGATAAGAAAGAATAGAGTTAAATTGCAACAAGTGGGTTTAGGAACTACTTGGCCATAAAGTTCAAGACAACAAACCCACAAGACCAAAGTCACTTCTCTGTTTCAGAATTATGTAGCTCACTAGCTATCTTTCTTGGGTGCTTTCAACTGGCCTGTTCTTGAACTAGTAGAAAGATATGGAGGACCTTTCACCTGTGTGAGAGTATGAAGTTGTCCAGTGTCAGAACCTACCAGTGTTCTGTGGCTGAGGAAGCACTTATCTTCTAAGGAGATTTAAAAAGAAAAGAAATTCAGGATCTCTTTGCTCCCCCTTCATCTGCTTTTAAAGCCAGATAATCTAGATCTACTTCTTCTGTATGAGATGAAAAATTTCCATAGATTTGCCAGTGTGTGTTTTTTTCTGCCCACTTGGTCAATGTTGTCACGACTTTAAAAAAACTTCTGTGTTTTTCGTGAGATTGTGTATACACATACATGTGTATACATACATGTATATAGGCATGTGTGTATATATGGTGTCTTAAGATATGAGATATATACACATATATCTCATAGATATTGTAGATATTTGATATATGATATATATATTTATCATATGTAATTAATTCAACAATGAAAGCAACGTTTCATTCTAGACAGTGTGTCTGTGCGTGTTAGGGATATGAAGATGAATAAGATATACACCATGGGGCTTCCCTGGTGGCGCGGTGGTTGAGAGTCCGCCTGCCGATGCAGGGGACACGGGTTCGTGCCCCGGTCCGGGAAGACCCCACATGCCGCGGAGCGGCTGGGCCCGTGGGCCATGGCCGCTGAGCCTGCGCATCCGGAGCCTGTGCTCCGCAACGGGAGAGGCCACAACAGTGAGAGGCCCGCGTACCACACACACAAAAAAGATATACACCATGCTAATTAGGACCAAAGCAAATAAATACACAAAGCATTACGAAATAATGCATCATTCTAGAAAGTCAGGTAGGGGAAGAAATTTAAAGACAGAAAAGTGAGTTTGGGGAATGTTACTAGTCTTTAGTCAACGAGGCAGATGGAAACGCCTGAAACTTCTTCTCAACTATTGTTTCACCATTGTTATCCTGTGTTAGGTGAATTTTACTGTTTATTCTGAATTGGATAAAGGGGTGTCCTATTTGCTCAACTAGGAGTGTTTTCAAGGCAAGGTTTCATTTCCAGAGGATTGACTGCTGTTAGGTTATATCTGGAAAATTATAGGTGTTTATCAGCATTAACTGTGTATGTGTCCCACGTGGGATATTTTCATCTTGTACCAACATTTACTATAAGCTTATTAGAAATGTTTGCCTCTGTCGTTGAGCATTCTCTGGCATCTGGGAAGGGGGGAGTGTGGACCATAATCCAGCCCTGACTCCCACAACTCTTTTGGTCTTCAGAAATCCAGCATTGAAGGAGGAAAAATGACCTGGGGTTGCTTTAAATCACTCATTCACTGTGAAGCTTTGGGCAAGTTACTTAACCTCTCTGAGTCTCACTTTCCTTCATCTACCTGACAAGAATGTTTTCAGGACTAAATTAAATGCAATAGTATGCTCCAAGCTCAGAGCTCCTGTGCCCAGCCCTTAAGTCATTGATTCACAAAGGGCATCTCTTGGCTATGGTAGTATCATGATTGATTGCCTCTAGATTCTCCTCCCTCGTGGGCTTTGCTGGACCTTAGGGGCAGGTTTGTAGGGTAGGGTTGGTTTAACATTCATGAGGGCGCCCGAAGTCCAATTGTGTGATTTTTTTCCCCCCTTTTCTATACTTACTCAATCCAGAAAAAAAAAAGTCCACTATAATGCCAGATGTTCCAGGAAGCGTTTGTTGTCAAACTACTTGAAACAAATGATGTGCACACATGGAAGGAGAGTGCGTTGTAAAATCAGCAGGAAGATTATGCTTTTTTTTTTTTTTTACAAGGTTTAAAGGAGAATAAATCAGTCTTCTAGATATGCAGATAGTCATTTAATAGACATTGATTAAATCGAGTGCTGTGCTCTGAAATGATATCAAATTGAAGACACGATCCTTGCCCTGGGAGGGTTTATGAACTTGTTGGAGAGACCAAACATGTATATATGAAATGACCACAGAACGGTTAGACTCAATCTCAGGAAAGGAAGTATAAAACAACAGGGCTTGAGCCCATAAGTACTGAGGAAAGACAGGATACAGGTTTGGGTAGGGATTTAATATAGTTCTTGGAGACTTAGGGTCGTGGTTTGACGGGTTCATAAAACAGTATCGTTTAAAGACAGACAGAATTAAAAAAAAAAACCCCAACCTAAAATGTTCACTTCCTATAGAAACCTAAGAACATACTGCAGTTACTCTTAACTTATTTGAAATAAATGCATCCTTCTAAATTCTCAGCGTTCAGGCTGATTTCCTTTCAAACTCTCCCTCCACACTGTGCCAGACGGCTCCTGCCCAAATTTGTTCTTCGTCTGCGGGATATGGAATATCTTTATAAATCATAACAAGTCACAGGGAGGGTAAAAATCCCAGCTCGAGACCTACCTCAAAAGCTGAGGCGTGCCACATATTTTAATGGCGGTGGATCTAGGAACCAAGGGTAGGACCTTTCTCTCTCTATTAGAAGAAGATTTATAATTCAGAGCCTTCTGAGGGTGAGCCTGGATCCTCTGACCTGGACCCATCCTCCAGCCCGTCCCCACATCCCAGCTCCCCAAATGAAATAAGCAGGGAAGCAGGACAGCAAAACCATTAACGTAATAGCGTAGAATTTATGGCTGAAATCTTGCAAAGCTTATGTCGGCAGAGGAAAATAATTACTGTCACTTTCTTTGAGACACTTGGCTTTATGGTTCCTGTCACCTTTATCATAACACACAGCTGATTTAGTAGCTCTGTTTTTCATGGCAAATGGCCTGGTGTTATGTTTTTATGCACGTGGACATGTTAGTGAGATGACAATACATGGATAGACTGGGGTGGGACTAAATTTAGATAATGAACTGGAATACTGTTAATGGTTTGGGTATAGTCATGCTGTCACTGTGCCAGCTGAGCTTTTTTCACTTGCCCTTTCCTCCTCTAGATTCTCAAATCCAAAGATTTAACATCTCCAACCCAGCGCTACATCGACAGCAAAGTCGTGAAAACCAGAGCAGAAGGCGAATGGCTCTCCTTCGATGTCACTGATGCTGTTCACGAATGGCTCCACCATAAAGGTGACCGCCGCCCTCTGTTCTCCTCCTTCGATGTTCAGTGATCCTAAGTTATTGCAAGTCGGTTGCAGATTGAGGGGTATTAGATGCACAGACAAATGACCTCCTTGACTTAATGTTTTCCAGACAGGAATCTGGGATTTAAAATAAGTTTACACTGTCCCTGCTGCACCTTTGTACCATCGAATAATTACATCATCCCCAACAAAAGTGAAGAACTAGAAGCGAGATTTGCAGGTAACTGAAACTGGGGCGTATGAGGTGGGGGAGGGAAGGGCCTCTGTTGATTATCTCCTGCGGGGATGAGGTCAGTTTGCATGTGAAAATGAGATTTCTGGGTGAGGCCCGGGGAGTTTCATTTGTTTGGGCAAAGCTATGGTTGGGGAAAGATATATGAAGGCAGAAAGGACTGGAAGAAAGGGATTCCTTCCCAGTTTACACTGCTCAATGCCCCGTGATGACTTGGCAGTACTGACAGACTTACCAACCTTCCAGACTCTTAAATAGCCTGTTCAGCCCTTTATTCTTCACTTGAGCAAACCAACATTCCATCTATGCTAATAGTGTAGAAGAAGAAGATCACATGCATTCAAGGACATCCATTGATTATCCCCCCCAAACCCAACGTCCTCGGGAAGCCACCACTGTTATTTATCTCACAGAGGACGTCCTCTCCCACCACAGCCTCTGTAACTAACCTGACCTGTACCAGAACACACCCCCTTTTCTAGCTGGTGCCCAATATTCCAAGTGGCTGCCTTATCAGACTTTCATAATAGTTTATAAACACATAACAAGGTTTTAGTCGCCCCCCAGTCTTGCTTACCTTTTAGTGAATTAGCCAAAAGTCAAAAAGAATGAGGAGATGCCAAGGGTTCAAGTCATGTCTTACGTTAGATAACAAGTCGTTGGAGGACGAGAGGTGAGGGGGGAGTCTGGACCTATTGCGGGTTCAGCACTGGCTCCACACCACCAGGTGAGGGAGCTGATGGCCCTTCCCTAACTCACCCCACCTGGGACCTCCATCCATTGGCAGAAGGCTCCAGTGGACCTTGCTCATGGAAAAATACTCCCAGCGGTCTAGAGATTATTTCAGTCTCTAACCTAGTCATGATTCTCTGCAGTATGGAGATTAAATGCTTAAGCTGGCAGTCTCCTGAGTGTGCTTTGGGGAGCTCGAGTTTCTCCATCTCAGATGGAATCAGGAAGGTGTTGAGGATATCACAAAATCAATGAAAAAACCCTTTCTTCACAGCTTCCCAAAGTAGCATTAGGTAAGGGTGGGTGACTTCTGTTTCACTTGAACTCATTCACTGCATCAGGGAAGTCTTTTGACTTGAGCAGTCCTAGGAGGAGAGGGGACCGGCGGGTGACACGTCCTATGGCCGTGTCATCAGTCATTGAGGCGTTGGGCACAGCCTACACTGAGGACTGACTAAAATAAACAGTCGAGATTGCCCTTGGACTAGTGGTCAAAGACTTCTTCTGTAGCGACTTTCACAACCAACAGGCCCTGCCTTGGACACTGAACTGCCTTCTGACAAGAGCCCCATTTAGCCGTGTTCCTTGTCACCTGCACTAGTCCTATCCATTGCCGTGGGGAGTGAGCCAGCTGCTGCTGCTGTGTGGTCATCACTGCTATTTGTGACAATAGACAAAGGAAAAAAAAAAAAGATATGGCTGATTCTATTTGATGAAGGTGAAGCTAAATGTTTATTACCCGAATGCATTTTTTCAAGGTATTGATGGCACCTCCACATATACCAGTGGTGATCAGAAAACAATAAAGTCCACTAGGAAAAAAAACAGTGGGAAGACCCCACATCTCCTGCTAATGTTGTTACCCTCCTACAGACTTGAGTCACAACAGTCCAACCGGCGGAAGAAGCGTGCTTTGGATGCAGCCTATTGCTTTAGGTAAAGGAAATAAAAAGAAAACAAAAAGTAACTGTGTTTGTTTAACTTTTGTACTGCTTTTGTCCCCCCCTTTTTTTTTTTTTTTACTAAAAATGGACTTGAACTGCAACTCATTGCATAAAACCAGGACTAGAAAAGTTAGAGCCATCGTATTTCGTAACATCATCCTTTCCGGAGGTTGAAACAGTTATTTCTATGCTGTATTCATCAGTTCTTTAACAATGAATCTACTGTGAAGGGAGAAAACTAGCCCCCTGAACTTTTCCCCCAAATCCCTGCGAAGCACTTTGAGGCTGAAGGAGAAAAGGAGCTGTCTGCTCCCCAGAGCAAAGTTAGGTTTATTTGAGGTGCAGGATGGCGGGTCCCTAACTGGGGAGACTCACCACCTGTAGAAGCCTTCACTCTCCCTGCAAGGTACCCATGGTCAAACCTTCTTCACAGTAACAGTGATGAGAAAGACAGAAGAAGGATGCTATTTGTCGTGTCTTTTACTAGAGAATATGAGAAGGGAGGGTAACATAAATTTATCTCCCATTTCCACATGAATTCATGGTGGGAAAGTGTGAATGTTTTTCTGTATTTTTTTCTTTTTCTTTTGGCCGTGCCACTGGTGCAGCTTGCGGGGGCCTTAGTGGCTTGCGGGGATCTTAGTTTCCTGACCAGGGATTGAACTCGTGCCCCCTGCATTGGGAGCACGGAGTCCTAACCACTGGACCACCAGGGAGTTCCTCTTTTCTGTGGTTTCTTAGTAAGCGCGGTAGGAGCTGTGGGGTGGTGAGGGGTCCTCACTGATAAAGTGCTCAAAGTGTGTCAGTTCACAAGAAAAAGGGTGTTTTTTGGTTGCCAGAGCCAGTGGTTGCTCTAAGCAAGACTGTGTTTCTTATCTCTGGTTCATTCCTAGATCCAGGAACAGGAAATGAAATAAAGGATTTCTTCTCAAAGGAAAATGCCTTAGATTGTTCTCTGTAAATACCTATTGTACTTCATCCATTTTGCATTTGAAAAGGCAATAGAGGATGGATGGCCAAACTGTGCACTGTAGGTTGGAACAGGCTTGGTCTTGTCTGCCACGTCTTTGCTTATATCTCATCATTTAAGGGAAGGGTTTGATTTTTGAAGTCACAGATAAGCGGGTCGGGGCATAGAACTCACAAGGGAGTCCTGCGAATCACCATCACACCTCATCATGACAGTCTCTTGAGATTGCAGTTCAACCATTAAAACCTGGCCCGTGGTATTTGCTCATACATATTTGTTGAATACATGAACGAGTCATTTTCCTGGTTTGGGATGAGGGGCGGGGGGATCGGGGTGAAATCAGCTTCAAAATCTCCATTGCTCTTTCTTTTACCAGAAATGTGCAGGATAATTGTTGCCTACGCCCACTTTACATTGATTTCAAGAGGGATCTTGGGTGGAAATGGATACATGAGCCTAAAGGGTACAATGCCAACTTCTGTGCTGGAGCGTGCCCATATCTGTGGAGCTCAGACACCCAGCACAGTAGGGTAAGTATGGGCCTCACTTGTCTCTTCTATTCTTGGGCTGCTAATATGTACCTGCTGATAGTATTTCCACATGAATTCTAAATAGCCTGGTGCCCTTTTGTCATCACACGTACATGGGTGCTGGAGACACCGTTTTGAATGATGAGAAAAAAATGTAAGCTGTAGGTGAACTCAGAAAGTAACACTGATGAGTTTGGACAGTAGACCTGGCCTTCCCAATTAGATTACAAGCGACTTGAGGACAGTTTAATTTTTTCTTTGTTTTATATTCTTAACAGCTGTAAGCATAAATAGGTAGGATCAGTATATCACTTAGTGTCATGTGCTGTTAAGATGTGCAGGGACCCAGGTCTCCAGCTAAAAAAAAGGATCCATTATCACCTCCATCAGGGACTGTCATATTTGAAAGAACATTGAGGACTTTAGTAGATGCTTTGGCAGAGTGATTCATTCGTGTATGACAGTTATAAAATCATTTAACTTCTCTGAGCCTCAGTTTTCTTATCAGTAAAAAGGAATGTCTGTATTAAAAATTATTTTTGAAATAATAATGTCCAACTCCAGGGTGGATGTGAAGAATATAAAGATGATATATGTAGCAGTGATTTGAAAATCAATATCTCCCAGTCTTTTCGAATATAACCCAAAGTAAATGAGAGTCTGAATATTTTATTAAGTTACTTCAATGAGGAATGAAGGCTAATTCAGAAGGCAGGTCCTAGATTGGATGCCATGGGTTCCCAGCCCAGATTAGCAAAGACTTTTTCTGTGTAATAATGGTATTTGTCCAAATGCTTCTTCCTGGTGCCTAGTCATGTAGGATTTTTAGAGATGGAAAGGACTTCACAAGTTATCTTGTCCCATCCTGTAGTACTATATATAAAATAAATAAACAACAAGGACCTACTGTATAGCACAGAGAACTATACTCAATATTTTGTAACAATGTATAAGGGAAAAGAATCTGAAAAAGAATATATATATATATATATATATATATATATACACACACACACACACACACACATAACTGAATCACCTTGCTGTATACCTGAAACTAACACAACATTGTAAATCAACCATACTTCAATAAAAATATAGAATAAAATGAAATAAGAATAAAATAAAATACAAAACAATAATAGGCTCTCTTGTTCAAACCTTTCATTTTTTTAAAGAAATTGAAGCCTAGATCAAGCAGATGACTTGCCCAGGAGCAGACAGTTGGTGACAAACCAGAGCCTGGAACGCAGGCCTCCTTGTTTTATAAGCAGGCCTTCGTTCACTGTGTCTTAGAGTTTAATTCCGGAAATGTGGCTACACACTGGGGTTATGCCTCTTTAAATCTCCTTATTAAAGAAACATTAGAAAAATTGCCTTCACTGCAGGATAGGAAAATGAATCTCCTGCCAAGAAGGTCACATAATGCATTCAGCTGAACTCAAGAGTTTGGGGGATATCAATGATTTTCGATAATCTGTATTATAAAATTCCTCTTGAATTCAGCTGAAAAAATCTTGTGTTGGTGGAGCATGAAGTCTATTTATTGATAAACGCTTACATATGCTAAACTTTCAATGGACAAATACGGCTCCCTTTCCTTCAGCTGTTTTCCTGACACCCCTGGAGGTTTTGGCTCCCTGGGCTGACCACGTGCTTGGCCACGTGAGGGAAGCTCGCTCATGCCTGTCGCTTGGTCTGAGCTCTCTGGCCAGGCTGCTTCAGCTGGGCTGTGGCAACAGTAGCTGTAATGTGGGCAAGACCCAGTTGCCAAGTAGAAACATAATTCTCCTCCCTGATACACAGAGGGAGTGTGTGAAGGCTGAGACCACGCTTGTTTTTCAAGGAGAGAGGAAGAATCACTGTCATGATCACAAATATGTGGTTTGGACAGTTCCCCAAAAAGCCAGAGGTAGCTTAATAAAGTAGTCAGTGTTGCTGTACTGAACAGATCTTCTGTCTTAGGCTGAAAACATTGCAGTGAATCTCGAGGAAAAGGTCACTCGCTGTTTGATTAACACATTAATGGCATCCTTGGAAATGTCTCTTTATCATCACTGGGGAAGCTCCATACTTCCGTTGGTAGAAGTCACATACCCCTTTGATATAGGATGGGGTTAAAGGTATAGCACTAACCATAGAGCTTTCTTTTCATTCTAAGACTGACTATTCACTCCTCCAACTTAGCCACTACCATTTACCACATGGAAAGCTAAATGGAGGGTTGATTATTATTATTGTTTTAAGAAAAATGTAACAAAGTGAATAATTAAGAATACAGATTACTTCTGAGGTCGTTCTTAGCATGATTGTATTTGCGAAGCAATGAAAAGACTTTGATCTTTTTTTTATTTTAAATGAAAATTTAGGTGACATTAAATTGGCCTGAGAAGACACTTAGCCTAGGAAGATTTCACACTGCAGACAGATGTCTTTTGCTCTACCTAAGGGTAGATTAAAGCTCTGATGAGAGTTTTAATAAAAAATGTTATTCTCCTGTTTATCCGTGTATTCATTTCTTCACCTAGCATGTGAGTCCTGTTTTGATTTTGTCCAGAGAAGTCTCACTAGGGCTATAAGGTTAAAAAAAAAGAGGTGTGTAGAGCCCCTGACCTCAAGCGAACTCTTCGTCTAGGTGGGGATTGAAACTACTCACGAAACAACTTCAGTTACAGAGAAGTGTAGACACAAGGCGAAATACCGAGTTTGGTATTTGGACCAAGTTTTCTGAGGGCCTGGGAAGTATGGGCAGCAAAGGAGTGATCGAGGTAAAGACTCCTTGGAAAAACTGGAAAATCTGTTGGATGAGCAATTTTGTCTAATCTGACTTTTACAGAAGTATCTGTTTACAATGTATGAGAAAAGGCTTCTGTAGTGAATTCAGGGATTCCTCAGGACGCCTACCCATTTGACTATAATTGGAGAATAAGTAAAGGAAAGTGTAAGCCCCAAATAATCTAAATTGCCTACTCAGTGCTGTGACTGATAAGACAACTGTGTGCGATGGTTCTATTAAAAAATAATTGCCTGTTTTTTGGGGTCTTTTCCTATGTTTTCTTTCTTCTCCTGTGTCCTTTCAGGTTCTCAGCTTATATAATACCATAAATCCAGAAGCATCTGCTTCCCCTTGCTGCGTGTCCCAGGATTTAGAACCGCTCACCATTCTCTACTACATCGGCAAAACACCCAAGATCGAACAGCTTTCTAATATGATCGTAAAGTCTTGCAAATGCAGCTAAGATTCTTGGAAAAGTGACAAGACGATAATCAAACAGTGATGATGATGATGACGACGGTAGTGACAAAGGCAATGTTTGTAACAAGAAAACACGAGAGAGCCTTGCTTCATCAGTGTTTAAAAAAAATTTGAAAAAGCGGTACTAGTTCAAACACTTCGGAAGTTTGTGTTCTGTTTGTTAAAACTGGCATCTGAAACAAACAAAAAAAAAGTTGAAGGCTTTATTCTATACTTTACCTACTCTGTAAGTGAGAGAGACAAGAAGCAAAACCTTTTTTTCTTGAGAAAAAAAAATAAACACTGGAAGAATTTGTTAGTGTTAATTATGTGAAAGAAAAAAAAAAAACAGGAAAATCCCGTTAAGTGGAGTTGCTGTACATACGTTTTTATCCCATGCCTCACTTGATTTTTCTGTATTGCTATGCAATAGGCATCCTTCCATTCTTACTCTTAGAGTTAACAGTGAGTTATTTATTGTGTGTTACTATATAATGAACATTTCATTGCCCTTGGAAAATAAAACAGGTGTATAAAGTGGAGACCAAATACTTTGCCAGAAACTCATGGATGGCTTAAGGAACTTGAACTCAAACGAGCCAGCAAAAAAAAAGAGGTCATATTAACGGGATGAAAAATGCAAGTGACATATTATATGACCGAGCAAGTCTGCATGAAGAAAAGACCCTGCAAACACATGCTGTCTACCAACTGCCGGAGGAAGCTTCTTGTAAGGTTCAAAACTGAAAAGCCTGTTAATAAAGGAAACTTTCGGTCAGAATAAGTCTGTAAGATTTTTTTTTTTCCTTTTTAATTGTAAATGGTTCTTTGTCAGTTTAGTCAACCAGTGAAATGTTGAAATGTTTTGATATGTACTGGTCAAACTTCAGACCTTAAAGTATTGCTGTATAGCTATGCTCTAGATTTTTCCTTCATTTCGGTGTATGTAACCATACCTATATTACTACAATAGATGGGTATAGAAGCCAGTATAATTGGAAACACATCTGCAGATCTCTTTTGCAAACGATGAAATCAAAACATTAACTACTTTATGTGTAATGTATAAATTTTTACCATATTTTTAATGTTCTGTAATAATGTCAACTCTGATTTAGATTGGACTTAATTTGGGCGCTTTCTAATGATCGTTCGGAATTGTGTGTTTCCTTTAGCTGGCCAGTACTTTTGAGTAAAGCCCCTGTATTTTGACTTGCACTACAAATACATGTTTGATAGTATTTGTTCCACCTGTGCTTTTGCATTGTCCATTATTATGACATAAGCTACCTGAGTCCACTTGTCCTTTTTTTTTTCTTTTATAAAAAGACGTAGTTTTCCTTCATTTTCTAAGCATCATTACTAATCAGTTCAGACATTAACAATCTTCTATTTTAGGGAAATTGGGGATTATAGATACATAGATAATTGAGGTGAAATGTTTTAGTTTTAGCAAGGGCTTAAGGATCTGACTGGAACTCAGAATCTTGGTGACTGGGTTAAGAAAGGTTTCTCTAACTTGATTTAATCAGTATTTTCACAGAATTCTACTGTTATAAAAGAGCAGACAGTTCTTAGGAAACAACTTTTTCTTTAATTGAGTTTTTAGTGTTCAGGGAGAAATGGAAAGATTTACATTTTAGTTGATTTTTTTTTTTTTAAGGAAGAAAAAAAGCCCAGGTCAGCATAAGTCATTTAGTTTATTTCACTGAAGTTAAGGTTTTTATAGATGTTCTTTGAAGGTTGAAAAGGCACTAGGCAAATTCTCCCATGATCAAAAAATCCTTTCTTTCCTCTGAATGAGAGTTATCAAATCAGAGGTTAGAATTTACCTTGCTGAAACACATGATTTGCCACATTTTTGCAGAGGAGGTAACCTTATGTCAGGGGTTGTAGGATATGTCAGTTTGTCAGTTGTCTCTTATTTAGCTTTAGGATAACAATTAATAGTAAGTCAATGGAATATTTGCAGTTTTACCTAAAGAGCAGCACAATGAGGTGTGAATCCAGCGTGAAGTTGTTTGTTTGATGTAGTGTACTTCTTTTTTGGAATTTCCTGACCATTATTAAAATGACAAATTGGATTTGTTTGAAAACTGGAAAAGCAAGAGATAGGATGCCACAATACCAAACAACCCTTGGGTTGGATGTAACCCAATCCCAGATTGGAGTGTGTTGATTTTTTTTTTCTCTTCCACTTTTCTATCCATTCTATGTAAATCACTTATTTCTGCAGGTATTTTCCTCTCAGATAGAATGACATTTTGTTTTGTATTATTTTGTCTTTCCTCATGAATGCACTGATAATATTTTAAATGCTCTATTTTAAGATCTCTTGAATCTTTTTTTTTTTTTTTTTTTTTTTAGTTTGGGGGTTTTATAAGGCCTTTATTTCCCATAAGTAAATATTGCTATGAGAGGGGAGGGAGTGGGGAAAATGTTAGTATGTGGGTGGGGTTGGCCTGCAGTTTTTCTGTGATAAACAGCAATACGATTTTATGGTTGGCATGATTTTTGTTTTTTAAATGGAACGTAAGAATAGCTGTTTTGTATTTTGATGACTGATTACGCTGTATTTTAACACAATGTATGTCTGTTTTTGTGGTGCTCTAGTGGTAAATAAATTATTTCAATTATATGTCGATGTGTTTTTCCTGTCCTGGTATCATCCTGGAGACCAGAGAACACTTCTGATTCAGGGAGCGTGATCTCAAGCTAGAAAAGTCATACCAGCTTTAAGATCGTGCTTTTTTTTTTTTTTCCTCAGAGAGATTCAGTCCAGAGATGTCATGCTTTAGAGTTCCTGAGCCAGGATGTATCTATCAAGGCCTGAAGAAAGCGCTGTGCAGGCTTTGTATTCCCTTGTTTATTGCTATTTGGTAATTGTTGGAGATTTAGTTTCCATCCAGCTTGACTGTCTACCAGAAAAAAAATACAGAGAGTTGTTTGGACCATGCTTTGGCTTTCTAATCCTACGTTCTGCCAACCCCAGGGCCAAAAGAACTGGTCTAGACAGTATCCCCTGTAGCCCCATAACTTGGATAGTTGCTGAGCCAGCCAGATATAACAAGAGCCACGCGCTCTTTGGGGTCGGTCTTTGAGAGCAGCTACTCCTTTATTTCTCCCCTACCGCTGCACCAAAAAACCCCTATTCCCGCAAACCTCTTTGGCTGTGCACCCTGCAGGACCAGACTTTGCAAGTGAGTTGCCAGTCTCTCAATAAATCAAAGTAATAAAAAAAGTCGTTGTGGCTCCATCTGGCTGTCCTGCTTTATCTAATGAAAGAACGAATTTGTGCCTGTGTTCTAAACATCACCTAGAAACGAACCGTCCATTCAAACGTCTAGGTAGAACAGAAAACGGTTCCCTTTTCTACACTCTGTGTTTCATCTTTTATACTCATCTGTTATAGACAGAGGAAGTGTTTCACTCGAAAACAATTCGTTCGTGCTTCTCTGCAGTACCGGGGCCAGCACCAGGCCTATCACCCCAGCCCCCATCACCTTTATTTGAAGTGTGAGAATAAGAGGGTATCATAGGGTCATGAAAAGAGTCACGTAAGAGCTGTATCAACTTGGTAAATTTGTCAGCTACTCTGAGCCTCGTTTCTTTATCTTTAAAGTGAGGATGAGATTTACCTGCGTTGTGCGTTTGTTTTTGTGCCCTTGTTATTGTTAAGTAAGTGGACGTGGGAAAAGTACTTTGGTGTTTGGCCTGTAGATGATGGTCAGTAAATCGTAGTCTTAACAGCTTTTTAACGTCTATTCAGACTGTAACCAGGGGCCACACTCCTTCCTCTTGATACTGAATGTGTAACCTCCAGACCCTAATCTCATCAATGAATCAGGCCATCAGTTATTCCTGAGAATATTGTCACTCAATTTCTTAACTTTTGGGTTACGTGACTGACCAGAAACTGTTTAAAATCATGGGGAAATGTTCAGGTGAAGCTTTGCTTCCCGCGCACCGACTGAAATTCAACGTAACAGAGACAAGGCGGTTAGTTGACGGTCCCATTTGCTAAGATGATGATACTGAGAGCCCCAGTTTGTTGAGCGCCCACCAGCTACTGTTCTCTGTTATCCTATGTAACCTCACATGTCACCCTAAGATGTAGGCTTTTTTGATAGAACTCCATTTTACAGGGAAATGAGCAGACTCGGAATGGTTAAATTACATGTCCAAGATCACCCAGGTTATAAGAGGAAGGTCGAGAACTTCATTGTTTGGTACACTAGCTACTTGCCACGTGTGGCTTTCAAACAACTGAAATATGGCGAATCTGAATTGAGACATTCTGTAATATCCAAACCATACTTTGAAGACTTAGTACAAAAGAGAAAGAATATCTAATGCCTCATTACTTTTTTATATTGATTACATGTCTAAATAATACTATTTTGAATATATGGGATTAAATAAAGTATATTATTGAAATTATTTCACCTGTTTCTTTTTTACTTTTTTAATACAATTACTAGAAATTTTAAAAGTACATATGGTGCTCGTATTCCTACCCTATTCTATTCCTCTAGAATTGTTTTTTCAGTTCTTTCTTAGAATTTCCCCATCTCTCTGCTTACATTGCCCATCTGTTCTTGCGTGCTGTTTACTTTGTCTGTTAGAACCCTTAGCATATTAATCACAGTTGTTTTCAATTCCGGGTCTGGTAATTCCAACATCCCTGCCATGTGTGGTTCTGATGCTTGCTCTGTCCTTTCAAATTGTGCTTTTTGCCTTTTGGTATGCCTTGTAATTTTTTCTTATAGCTGGACATGATGTACTGGGTAAAAGGAACTGCTACAAATAGGCCTTAGAAATATGGTGGTGAAGTGGGAGGGGAAGCAGTCTATAGGTCTATGATAAGGTCTCAGTCTTCCAGTGAACCTGGGCCTCTGGACTGTGACATTCACAAGAGGTGCTCAGATTTCTTCTCCCTCCTTAGCTGGGGCAGGATGGCTAGTATGTTGCAGAGTTGGCTATTTCCCTTCCTCAAGGTCAGCAGTTTGTTAGTCTCTGATAATACTCCAGCAGGTGAGCCTCTGGTTAACTGGTTTCCCCAGAGGGCTTGATAAGAACAGAGTGCTCTGGTGTATTGCAAAATGATTCCTTTGCCCCATTCCCTGCAGGAAGTCCTAGATTTTTCTCTGGTATTTACTGTGGGAACCCGGTGGATCTCCTGGAGGTGAATCTCACAATATTGTGTGTGTATGTAGGGGTTGGGAGGAGGCTATGGGTGGGTCCCCCAGAGTTTTTAACTCTCAGAGGTGTTCACACTGAGCCTCCAGCAATTCATAAATTACCATTCAGGTTTTCCTATCCCGGCACTATTTCCTGCAGCGGTTTCTTTCTTTCTTTTTTTTGTCTATCAATAATGTGATGGATAAAGCATAGTCCATTCATACAATGAAATGTTGTCTAGTAATTAAAAGAAAGTGAATTAGATTTAAATGTATCAACATATATACATCTCAGAAATATGATGTTGAGGGCTTCCCTGGTGGCACAGCGGTTGAGAGTCCGCCTGCCGGTGCAGGGGACACGGGTTCGTGCCCCGGTCCGGGAAGATCCCACATGCCGCGGAGCGGCTGGTTCCGTGAGCCATGGCCTCTGAGCCTGCGCGTCCGGAGCCTGTGCTCCGCAACGGGAGAGGCCACAGCAGTGAGAGGCCCGCGTACCGCAAAAAAATATATATATATATGATGATGAGTGAAAAAAGCAAGTTACAAAAATACATGTGCAGATGACCATCCTGAAATTGGATTTTATCTTTATATCTGTATTGCTAATATTTTTACTATGTATGTATTCACAAATAATATATAATATTAATTCTTGAATTTTATGTAAATCATATCACCCACGGCAGTTTCTGCTTATAAGTCTCTGCTCTGATAAGTGGTGATGACCTCTATTTTCCCATCCGTCTCTTCAACCTTGGGGACAGTGGTTTGCCCTGTATCCTCCCCTCTCTATGGATCCAGGAAGATTTGTTGATTTTTTTTCAGTCTTTTCAGCTTGTTACTAGTTGTTAGGACAGAGTGGTGACTCCTAAGCTCCTTACATGTGGAGCCAGAAGTTCTTTCTACTTCTGTTAGACAGCTCTGGTGTAGAATTTGAAAGCGGGTCTGTTTAAGGGCTAAACTATTCCCTTAGCCCGCCCCCTGCAGGAAGCCCTAGATTCCAGCTTTTGTTTTGTTTGTATGACCAGCTTTTGTTTTTGTAATTAACCTACGATTGAACAATATTGAGTCAAACTCTATGAAATTGTTCTTGTAGGTCATGATTTGTTGAAAGTTGCCAGTTCTTTAGGGTTCATCCTAACAGTTGGAGCTGATGGACAGATGTGGCAACGAAAGGACATTCATTCTACAAGCTCCACTGGCAAAGCTCTTGATAAAATTTATGGTTACTTATCAGCAAAGCACTACTGAGACAGTACAACCTATTTCTAGGGTAGCTGGACTATCATACAAATCTTTTCAGTCCATAGAAATCTTCATTTATGCACCTGTGACAACATTTTCTACTGTGTTGAAGGGGGGAAAAAAGCCAGAATACTCACTGTGCTCTTTCAAGTCACTGGTCCTGAGAAGACTCTGCTTTTCTATCTGTAAATAAGCTGTGCTCTCTTTACTAACAGGTCTTAGAAGGGTGGATCCAGGCTTTGTGTCCTGGAAGCTTATATAAGGGAGGTTTTGGTTTTTGTTTTACAGAATCAAAATTACAAATACAAAATCAGATTCAGAGCCTTAGAGAGGGCCCACAAAAGTGAGAAGGTGGGATATTTTGAATTTTAAGAGCTTCACTGCAAACTGGCCTCTGGGCTTAAGCTAACACAGGCCTTTGTTACTATCAGATGGTCAGCTTGTAATTCTAGCAAAAATTATATCCCATCTCTTTACTGATAATCTACTAAATCACATGTGCTGAACAAAGGAAAAAATGACCTTGGTTTTTCTAACATTCTGAGTCAGAGGCAGTAGAGGCGATGTTATTTTTATACCTCTTTTGAAACACCCTATGAGATTGGAGACATTGTTCACATAAACATTATGCAATTGTGTCAGTAAATATGAATAACTTCACCTGAAGTTGCAAAAAGAATGCTTTTCAATTACTTTTTTTAAAGGAAAGTATTTCTCTGGTCCCCTGCCCCTCCTCCCCAGTTGTGATGATTTTGTCTTTATTTCCCTGAAACACTTTGTAGCTGGTTTCTTTATTTCAGCGAGTAATAGCTATTTGGAGAAGAGATGAGTGTGTTCCTGTAATTGGGCAGAGACCTAGTAAAAGGAACAGAATGTACTGAGGGAGACAGTGCTCTGTGATCAAAACTAGGAAAATCATTCGGCCTAAGAGAACAGACATAATTAAACAGCAAAGCAAGAAATTAGTGGTCCACAAAAAGGCCCAATACAATCTCTCAGGCTTTTCCCTCAAAGTGGGATTTTCTCTCCCGTAGATGCCAACCCAACTGAAAGAACACAGATGTGTGACTCAGGTGACATCATAAAGGTCTAGCCAGATCTAGAGATGGAAACCCTCTCCTCGGGCCCAAATCTCCATTCTGATTCATATAGAAAATCCCGAATCTCAGGATGTTGGGAGCAAACAAGTAAAGAACTTATGTAATCCCATCCAGCTCTGAAGGCAATGTGAAGTCACGTAGCTTGGCTTGTCCTCAAACATGGGTGTAACACTAATTTCTTCCTTTGAAACAAAATTAAGTTAAACGGTACAGAAAACTGAGGAGAACTTTCAATCGAGTGGTCGTTTTTCATTTCGTGAAATATCATATTTCACATCACCACATGTGTACGTCTTCCCCTTGCTCACATCCTGGTGTCCCCAAAAGCCACTGGCTTTTGGGGATTCAGATTCCTACAAAGGTGAAACACAGAGAGAAGGTGGCAGACCTAGAGGAGGGCCAGGGACATCTGGCAAACCCCTGAACACAGTCAACCATGAGGAATTATTCCTGTAGAGTTTTACCCGAAGAGATTAGATAGATAGGTAGATAGATAGATAGATTTTTAAAATTTTTATTTTAATATCCTCAAGGGGTGTAGTGCAGGAAACAATTCCAACCAAGGGTGCTAGGATCAATTTTTATTTATTTCCTCTCGTTCCAGGATTTGGAACAGTGAGGCCGATGAACACTCAGGACACAATGGAAGGGGAAGTGAGGAGGGGACACAAGGAGGGGGACAGGAAAGGGAGTGGGGTATTCTGAGCACCAAGTTTATGTGTATCGCCCACTGAATCAAGAGCATGATGTTTGTATAAAACACCAAAGCAACTAAACAAATATAGTGAGAAATATAAAACAACTGGTCAACCGGCTTAAGCTCAAGCAGAAGATTCAAAGGAAGAGTCCCACTGTGCCATTGTCTTTCAACAGGCGTCTTGAAAAGCCAAGGAGCTGGTTGCATAAATGCTGTGACTGGAAGAAGTGGTTCTTTGTGCTCTGTCCCTGCCCCACTGTGTTGGGTGTTTGGGATGGTCACATCGACCCCCAGGGGTCTCCCTCAGAACCATGAGCCATCCCAATCCTACATTTCCTATTCTGTACCCGTCCTCATTTATCTTGTATTCTCAGCCCCTACTATATAGCTCAGCTCATGGCAAAAATCAAAGAAAGGCATGAGATGGGATTATAGTCCCAACTCTGCCACTGACACTATCTGGGACGCAGAGAAACCATTTTCAGTGTCTCCTTCAATAAAACAAAAGGGCTAGATTAGGTGATCTACAAAGTCCTTTGTAAATTCCTTTTCTCTGATTGGTCGAATGCCCTCGTGTGTTCTTCTATGATTGCACCTGTGAGCATAAAACATCTCTCCACTATAATTCGTTCAACAAATAATTACTGAACATATCCTATGTAACAGATTTTGTTTCAGGTTTTAGGTTCTAGGTCCACAAAAGTGAACAAAACAGGCTCAGTCTCTGCCTTCGGGAAGTGATGCTCTGGGTGGGTGTGGGGGGGATTTCACCCCAGTGAAACCCTAAAGAAGATGCTGTAAACCATTCTCTCGGTGCACTTTCCTTGCTGCGGGCACTGAGACTTGGTTGACCATCACTGGTGGAGGCAGAATCAGCAGTCACTTCTTTGGCTGATTTTAGAGGTAATGGAAAAGGAAGAAGCCCTGCTTCCCCCGATACTTTCTCCACTAGAGCAAAGCCTTTCGTTTGCCAATCCGAGATGCAGCTGGTCTATAACCCCCGTGTGAGAGAGAAACCAACTCTGCAGTTCACACAAAGGAATCGTTGAACTGCTCTTCATGATGAAGAAAGACCAGAACCATGTTGCTTCTGCAGGTGGAAGCTCGGCAAAGAGGGCTCCAGATGCATATTCCACCACCTATAATCCTTCTTACCAGTGAACAGTAGCTAGTTCTGCACCCCAGGAGCTCACAGTTTAGAGTGAAAGAAACAGTAGACCCAATTATACCTATCATTTGTTTTGTTGCCAGCGATATCATCATCAACAAAATCATCACTACAACGTACTAAGTGTGTGTATCTTGGTTTATCTCCCATGGCTAACTTGTTCCATCTAAGCCAATGATTCTGAACCAGGAGCTATTTTGCCTCATCCCCCTTCCCCTGTGGGACATTTGACAAAGTCTGGAGACGTTTCTGGTTGTCACAGCTCAGGAAGTGCTGTTGGCATCTAGGAGGTAGAGGCAGGGGATATAGCTAAACATCCCACAATGCACAGGACAGTCTCCTTCTGTAAAGAATTATCTAGCCAAAAAATGTCAGTGCTGAGGAGGTTAAAAAACTCTGATCTAGATCAAAACTTCTGCAGCATTTGGTAGTTATCAAGTACTTCACAAGACAGCAAACCATGATGAACACATCTGCAGAAATATAGTGTGAGTAACTGTAATGGGTTTCTGAAATAACTCAGTAGCAGAAGTGAGAGTATCTCCAAAAGCGCTCACCTCAACCTGAGAGTCCCTTGAAGCAAGTTCTGCATTAATTGGTTTCTATTCTAAGGCTCCAACTGCAACTGCATATATTGGAAGGTCATTTCACCCTCAATGTGTTCAGGAATCTTAGGTCTCTGGAGAGAGTAGGCTTCTAGTGAAACGGAGCAGGACCCTGTGGGGCTCTCCCGGGTACAAATCTTTTCTGTGTCCCCCGTTTCTTGTTTGCAGGAAATGGGCTTCATTCAGCCTCCTTGACCTTACCTGGGTTCCAAAGGGCAGATTCAAAGAGCTGCTAATCAGGGAAGGGAGGGGATGCAGAAACAAAGGAGAAGCAGTCAAGAAATAATAGTGCAGCGATAAAGCAAGGTCCTGGTTCCTCCTCAAGGGATATGCATAACAATATCTTTGAATTCTTCTGCCTAAGGCCCTCCTCCACCCGGGGGTGAGGAGTGGCCTGAGGATGGTAACTTCAGGCTGAACACACGATTCCTGGAACACCACCCTATTCCCTCACAACCAGCCAGTCAAGAGAAAATCTGCACACAGTGGAAGATAACTCTGACTCCCTCCCCAAAAGATTCTCCCTTCAAAAACTTTCATGGTCAAGCAGAATCTTCAGAGTCGGCTTTTGGACAAGAGTCTGGCTTCTCCCCATGTTGCCAGCCTCCTGAATAAAGCATCCTTTCCTTTCCAATCAACACTGGCACTCAAGTATTGGTTTTCAAGTGAGGAGCAGCTGAACTTGAGTTTGGTGACAATAGGAAACTCTACTGGAGGGTATATAAGTTGTCCTCCTCAACTTGAACCGGTAATATCAACCAAATACTGCTCAAATATTTAAGGAAGGCCACTTCTGGACTCCTAAATTTATGCTGTTCTGAAAAGACTAACAGATCTCTCTCCTTCTTACCTTGTTCCCCCCAGAAACATCTCCACAGTTTAGCAAGAGAATCTTTCTCCAGCAATGATAAATATGTCAGTCCCTGTGTGAATCCCTTCAGTGCATTCCCATTGCATAGAAGACAAATTTAAAGCCCTTCACGTGGTGGCTAGGCATTTTAAGAGCGGGTATTTCGATATGCAAAAAGGACTTTTAT
Organism: Phocoena phocoena; assembly: GCF_963924675.1. NCBI lineage: Eukaryota > Metazoa > Chordata > Mammalia > Artiodactyla > Phocoenidae > Phocoena > Phocoena phocoena. The sequence goes on along the minus strand of NC_089219.1, from coordinate 170,246,874 downwards.
GTTTCTATGAATCCACTTAACTTCTGAACCTCTAGTTTCATTTGGGTAGCAGAACAATTAAGCCTGCCAAGCCAAGATAACTACGTCACTTCAGTTTAAAATCTGTCTCTTTTGGCTAACCACTCAGTTTTGGATTTGTTCTGCCCACTCCTTTTCCTTTTCTCTGTTGCCTGGGTAGCATGTGGGCCCAAGGAGAGTCTTCCTTACCCTATGGGGACTACAAGGAGGTATATATATATATTTATATGTGTGTATATATATATTAATTTTTATTGGAGTAGAGTTGATTTAAAATGTTGTGTTAGTTTCTGCTGTACAGCAAAGTGAATCAGTTGTATGTATACATATACCCACACTTTTTAAAATTCTTTTCCCATATAGGTCATTACAGAGTATTGAGAAGAGTTCCCTGTGCTATACAGTACGTCCTTATTAGTTATCTATTTTATATACAGTAGTCAAGGAGGTATATATTTGGTCTGTGGTGCTTTTCTCTCTTCACTGGCCTTGGGGGTATATCATAACCCATCAAATCTTGGACATTGCTTCATATCAGATGGGGTCTAAACAGGAAAATAAAAACCACTAGTGTTTGAAACAGGAATTTTATGTACAGAACTGGTTACCCGGGTGATGGAAGGGCTGAGAAACCAAACAGAGGACTTCAAGGCAACCCTAAGGTTAGTAACAATAAGGGGCTGGTAACCACACCCAAGCCAGAGGGATGAAAGAAGAAGCAGTGTTTCCAGAGCCCAGGGGCTGGTGGCAGAGGGGCCCCGTCTGTAGGGAGCTGGCGCCCGTGAAGGACACATGACCTTTGCTGGAAATGTTGCCTGAGGCGAAGAAAGAGAGAAGTTCCCAAGTTTCTTTCTTCCTCTTGTCCTCAGTGTTCAGTCTAGGTCTTCACTGGGTAAACGCAGTGGGAAGCCAGGTGAGATGGGAGCCTAGGAATCGTGACATGCAAGATTTAGTCTCCCTATGTTGGAGGACAGGGTCAGAGAACGGTGAGGATTGATGTCATGGCCAACACACCATGTGTGCTTGCTTCATGGGCTACTAATGTCAGAGGACTTGCTGTAGCCACCCTCTTGTCAGGAAGATGTGCTTTACCTTCTCCTCATTCTAATGCCCATGTCTCCTCTGATTGATTGAGCCTCTCACTTCTGAGCCTTTCTCAGAGAGGTTGGGTACTCTTGCCTGTTTTTCTTGATTTTAGCTGAGTTCATAAAACTTTCTGATGCTGCCTTAGGTTCATCCTTTCAAACACCTCCTTCAGTCATTGTTTCCCACAGCTCAGGTCCCATGTTTGACTGCCCTATGAAGCTTGCTCTCTAGGGAACTGGGACATGGTTGCTCCTCAAACATGACCAAGGTTACGGGACTTTGTTCCCCTTCTCATCTTCTAAACCCTAATCAAGTTGCCTCCAATCTCCTCTTTCTTATTTACTTGTGAAACTCTTATTTTCTTTGAGGAAATAAAACATATTCTGTTGTTCCATATTGGGCATATGGAAGGGGCAAAATCTTAGTTCATTTGTCTCCAGATCAAGAGAGGCAGTACTTGGGGTGATGCACCTGGGAATTTCACCTAAGCCTCACAATACCAAGATCTTATTTAGATAACAAGATCCTGGACTGCGAGTTTATGGACATTGAGGCTTGGAAGGAGGAGTTAAGTGTATGTGGTGTGTGGGAAGGATATGATCTATTGTAGTCAGAGGGAAGACTGGCAAATTATAAAATATTTTTCAAAAGTGACTGCCACAGTGTATCCCATCCCACACGCCCATCTTACAGCATGAAACCTATACTCCTTCCATTACTTGTGGGGTCTATGTCTTGTCCCCTTGGATCTGCCTAGGCTTGGGACTACAGTGGGAGTGCTGTTATTTGATATCCAAGGATAGGTCATAAATGGCAGAGCTTTTGCCTTGTTCTCTTGGGATACTTGTTCTTGGAAACCAGCTGCCATGCTGTGAGGAAACCCAAGCAACATGGAGAGACCACATGAAAAGTTTCCAGCCAACAGCCTCAGCCAAGATCCCAGCTGACAGTCAATATATCAACTGTCCAACTTGTGGATTAAGAAGGCATCAAAGGGCTCCAGTTGCAGCCACTGACATTCTTCACAAAGAGCTTCAAGCAAGAATTGCTAAGCTAAGGGACTTCCCTGCTGGTGCAGTGGGTAAGGGATCAACTGGGTTCGATCCCTGGCCAGGGAACTAGATCCCACATCCTGGCACAGCCAAAATAAATAAATAAATAAATAAATAAACTTTAAAAAAAGAGAATTTCTTAGCTAAGTCCAATTAATGCCCAGAACCGCAAGAGGTAATAGTAAAAATAATTATTGTTATTTTTCTTTTTTTTTTGGCGGTACACAGGCCTCTCACTGCTGTGGCCTCTCCCGTTGCGGAGCACAGGCTCCGGACGCGCAGGCTCAGCGGCCATAGCTCACGGGCCCAGCCGCTCTGCGGCATGTGGGATCTTCCCGGACCGGGGCACGAACCTGTGTCCCCTGCATCGGCAGGCGGACTCTCAACCACTGCACCACCAGGGAAGCCCAATTACTGCTATTTTAAGCCACTGATTTGGGGTGATTGGTTATACAGCAATGATAACTGAAACCATGGTTATTTTTGACTTTGTAATTAAGATGTTAGCTGCATGACTTTTACTAATTAAACTAAGAGCCCCTGTGAAATAAGAAAATTTAATTAGATGGTCTGCATGGATGCTTTTCTCTCAAAAAATAACTTGGTGTGTTCAGTCACTCAGCAACATTTAATATTACAAGGATCTGTATAAATTTCTGGAGATGCAGAGATAAGAAATCCACAGTCTCTGGCCACAAAGTTTTCACAGTCTTCTGAAAGAGCCAGATATATAAATATGTAAAATACAATCTGGAAGTCAAAAGCAATTAATTTTTTATCAAATATTTACTGAGCACCCGTGATGTGATAGGCACTCTACAGGTACTGGGAATATAGCGGTTTTGAGAAGACAAACACATGGAAATGATACCAGTGGGTTATAATAATACGTGTGTGAAGCACATTGGAAATGTACCAAGGTTCTTAGTAACAAACAACAGAAAATAAGTCTAGTAAAATTATTAGGTCAGACCATATGAAATTGGTTTATTGTAGGTCAAAAAAGATTGTCTAGGACTTCCCTGGTGGCGCAGTGGTTAAGAATCCGCCTGCCAATGAAGGAGGCATGGGTTCGAGCCCTGGTCTGGGAGCATCACACATGCTGCGGAGCAACCCAGCCTGTGCGCCCAACTACTGAGCCCGTGCTCTAGAGACCACGAGCCACAACTACTGAGCCCACGTGCCACAACTACTGAGCCCGTGTGTCACAACTACTGAAGCCTGCGTGCCTAGAGCCTGGGCTCCGCGACAAGAGAAGCCATGACAGTGAGAAGCCCACGCACCACAACAAAGAGTAGCCCCTGCTCACCTCAGCTAGAGAAAGCCCACGCACAGCAGCGAAGACCCAACACAGCCAAAACTAAATAAATAAATAATAAATTTTTTAAAATTAAAAAAAAAAAAGATTGTCTATTGATAAATTTATATGACACTCACAGAATCAACAGGATTCAGGGAGACCAGACTTGAGGATTAGCAGGGATCAAGGAAACCCTGGAGGGACCAGAGACAGGGAGGAGGAACAAACCTCCTATTACAGGAATTGCCATTGGGGCGCTGCTGAGCCAGCCACCGCCGCTGCTGTGGAGGCTATGAGAATGGCCTGATGCTTCCTCCACCTGTGCCTCCCTCACTCAAGATGGAAAGTCCCAGAAGAAAGCATCCAGTTGTCTGAGCTTAGGTCATGTGCCAATTCCTACGCTTAGAACATGGGTTTATAGAGGAGGAATCTGGTTCCCTTGGCTTCCATGGTGGGTGTAGCAACAGGAAGTTATCCTTCAAGCAGGGCTGCTTCCACTGGGGAAACATGGTTACACAGGGGAAAAGGCAGGTTTATTAGGAAGGTAGATGGAGGCTGGGCCACTAAATACTGACTAATGTTTATGTATTAGTTTAGTAGGGCTGCCGAAGCAAAGCATCACAAACTGGCTGGTGTCACAACGTAAATTTATTGTCTCACAGTTCTGGAGGCTAGAAGTTCAAAGTCAAGGTGTCCGCAGGGTTGGTTCTTTCTGAAGAGCAGAGCTCTGGCTTTGCTATTGGTCTCCAATCAACTCAATCTCTCAGGATAAAAAGTGCAACTCAATTTTGCTAATTTTTCCAAAAATTAAATCAGTCAACTAGTTGATTCATCATAGGTAGCTAACATAACTCGTTTTTGGTTTGTGTTTTGTTTTGTTTTCCAGCAATGCTTTGTTGTCTGCCTATGTGCCTTCAATGAGGATAGTTTCTGAGGCAAGAGGAACATTATCTGGACTTCTGGCATCTAATGAATGCTTTCCCAACTATATTATAGTATTTGGTTCAAGCATCTGTTTTCCTCTGCTAGCACCTGTCTACCAGGTGCAGAGGGAAATGGAGTGGATAAGCAAAGAACTGATTTGTCCGTGTGACCCAATATTTACTACTTAATTGGCTCACGGGAACCAGGTTGCCACAATTTATTTCTAAAGAAAGCAGACCCTGCAGGAGAATGTGAGTGCTTGACCTTAAGAGTCCTGAGATAAAATTGATAAAAATGCCAACTCACGTGGCCGGGCACAAAATAGGTGCTCAAGATTTTGGTGTCCTTTCTTTGTCTCCCTAATCGCATTATGTTGTTACCTCATGGCATCTTTCTTCATGGCAAAACTCCCCCGAAGACCGCTTCCTTGCTTTCTTCAAACCTGTTCCAACGAGTCTCGTTTGACAGCTATTAGCTGCCCATCAGGCAACACTTGTGTAAAGAGCTCATCAATTAGGAGGTTCACCCCCAAAGCGAGCCCAGGTCTGTAGATCCCTTGTCTGTCTTCACAACTCTCCAATTACCCACTTCTTTTGGAAAGCCGCCCTGACTCCAGTGCCAGGGTACCCCCCGGGTGCAATTGGTCACCTTCCCTGTCCTTGGAGGGAAGAGGAAATCTGTTTTATAGGGGCCGGGTGAGATAGAAGTGCCCTGACATGTGTTGAACCCCTTCGACATCCGGGGAATTGGCTCAGCGGTTCTGTGAAGGTTGTCTGCTCCTCAAGATGGAAGAATACAATTGCTTTTAATGAATGTTTGGGTAAAACATTTTCCAGGCCACATTTATCCCTTTGGAGGACTATGTTATATGTGACAACATTCCAATTTTGAGGCATGACTTGTGCCAATCCACACAGGCAATTAGAGCTGACACATTCCATGGGCTATTGGTCAAGCCCTCAGTAGACCAGAAAGAAAACCCACAAAGAAAAACTTTACCAATAAAGGAAACCAGTTGGAGTCAGCCATGGAACCTTAGAGCAGAAATTTCTTCCTCAGTTTGTATGCTGGGCTTTTCTACTATTTCACCATTTGTCCTGCCTAAATATCCCCAAGGCTAGGTGTGTTGGGGATATTTAGGGGGATATTGCTAAAGTGATAGGCAATGCTTGGACGTGTCCCACCTGAGACATGCAAAGCTCCGTGACCCTTTCAGATGAGTAGACTGGTTTTACACTTTGTCACCTCCAATGCCATCACAGTCAGCCTGAAAGTGGCCCTCACCCCATGGAGGTACACTGCAGGTGGTGTGAAAAGAATCTCCCTGCTCCCCCCCCACCTAAGGACCACTGATCACCATCAGAAAAGCTGGGAAGTGCACAAATGACGAAGTAAACCAACGTCACTCTTGGTAAAGTTGTGACGTCAGTTCCTAAATACGAATCTTGTCAACTCTTACTCAAATCTTTCCTTCACACAAAGAAAGTGCTATCTTGAGGTTTCTGCAATCTTTTGCAAAAGAAACTAGCTGTTCAGAAAGGACACCTGTTGGTTTTGGAAATGTCTGCAGCTCTAGGGGATGGGTTCTCATCACTGACCTATTTTATCGTTAATAAAATATATATATATATTTTAAATATATATTATATATATATATTAATATATATATTATATAATATATATTATATATATTATATATTATATATATTTATTAATATATATTAATATATATTTAATATATTTATATATAATATATATTTATTAATATATATATTAATATATATTAATATATATATTATATATATTATATATATATATATATATATATATATATAAGCCTGCGCCACCAGGCTTCCCTGGTGGCGCAGTGGTTGAGAGTCCGCCTGCCGATGCAGGGGACATGGGTTCGTGCCCCGGTCTGGGAAGACCCCACGTGCCGTGGAGCGGCTGGGCCCGTGAGCCATGGCTGCTGAGACTGCACGTCCGGAGCCTGTGCTCCGCAACGGGAGAGGCCACAGCAGTGAGAGGCCCGTGTACCGCAAGAAAAAAATATATATATTGGTTTTTGATACCATAATCAACATACTATGTCGGCACTTATTTTAATTCATGTTTTCTTCTCAAAGAGAATGAATTCACGTACTATCTCTACTGGACTCAAGATGAAATCTCTCATGCTAAGCTCCATGTCAACAAACTAAAACTTAGCTAAGTTCCTATACTCAGCTCTTCCAGTCAAGGAAGGTGTAGGTCAACCCATCAGTGTTTGCTTGCTCAGCACAAGTTACCTGACAGGGTGCCAAGATTTCCCTTCACTCCATATGAGGAAAGTAACCTTTCAGTAACCAGTCTGCTTTTGCCCAAAAAAACCTCCTTGTGCCTTCTCACTTTGGTTTATAAAACCCTCTCAACTTGTACAACTCTTCGGAGCTCCTTTCTATCTGCTGCCCAAGTGGATGCTGTATGATTTATGAATCACTGAATAAGGCCAATAAAGATCTTTAACTCTTTCACATCTCTATCAAGAAAGACTGTAAGTAGGAATTATCTATAGCTGGAAAGTGAAACTACACTAAGCCACATGGAGTTAAGATACAGCAAGTAGAAGCTACTAAATTAAGGGCAATCTGTTGTATGTGGAGTGATTTATGTTTGTTTTTACAATTAGTATTCAGTTTTAAAAGCAAATGATCATGCACTTGGAGAGCCTCAAGAGAAGATGAGAGGTGGTTGCCTGAGAAATATCTGTGTTTTTAGAAAATATTTAAAATATAGCCCCTAATATGGTCTTTATAGTCCCGTATAGAAAAGACCATACGATAATTCCGCTTAGAGTCAACTGCTAATAGAATATGTCTTTCCTGATGTAATAGGAAGCTTTCTTTCATGAGATTGTGAGAGAATACAATGTATCAATTACTTATATTTATTCTGACTGCCAGTGAACTCAGAGCTAAATTTTATAACCAATCATAGGAGCTTCCTTAGCTTAAGTTGCCAGGTACAATGTCCCCCTCTTTCTGATGTCCTGTTCTCTGCTACTGAGCTCCTGTCTGTTATCTCTCTTTTTGCTGTGACACATCCTTTCTAGAGATTTGTTTTTACAATGACCTCATGAGATTAGTTTTGTTATAGTCCCCATTTTCCAGATAAGGCACGTGGGTTGATGCGAGGTTAAAGAGATTGGCCAAAGTCACATAGGTCACTGTGTGACCCAGCAATTCCAGTCCTGGCTATATATTCAAAAAAAAACAAACACACTAATTCGAAGATACACGCATCCCAATGTTCATAGCTGCATTATTCACAACAGCCAAATATGGAAGCAACCTAGGTGTCCGTCCACAGATGAACGGATAAAGAAGATATGGTATGTGCATAAAATGGAATACTACTCAGCCATAAAAAAGAATGAAATTTTGCCATTTGCAGCAATGTGGATGGACTTGGAGGGCATTATGCTAAGTGAAATAATTCAGACAGAGAAAGACAAATACTGTTTGATATCACTTATATGTGGGATTTTAAAAATACAAAAACTAGTGAATATAACAAAAAAAGATCGGACTCACAGATACAGAGAACAAACTAGTGGTTACCAGTGGGGAGAGGGAAGGGGGGAGGGGCAATACAGGGGTAGGGGGTTAAGAGGTACAAACTATTAGGTATAAAATAAGCTACAAGGACATATTGTACAACATGGGGAATATAGCCAATATTTTACAATAACTATAAATAGAGTATAGCCTTTAAAAACTGTGAATCACTATATTGTACACCTGTAATTTATATAATATTATACAGCAACTATACTTCAATAAAAAAAAAAGTCATATAGGTCTCAAATGGAGGAACGAATATAAAAGCAGACAACTCTCTCCAAGTCTATTCCTTTAAGCTCCATGTAATTTAGCAGAGAAATGTATCCAAATGCTAGCAGTTCTTATGTCCAAGGGGTGGATCATAGTTCTTATTTCTCTGAGTTATTTTTTATGTTTGCCTTATAATCATCACGTAGTACGCATGTATTACTATGGTACAAATAATTTTTATTCAAAAGGCGAGATCATTAAATAATATTAACAACAATGCTAGTAAACATTGCCTGCTTTACAGAGTTCGTGAGGATGAAGTACAAACTCAGGCCCTCACTTGATAAGGTAATGCAACGATTTTGCTAGGATTGTTGTCTGATGTGGGCCTTGGTTTTCACTGCTGACTTTCTGAAGAGCCATGAGACGGAGGGGACCAGACCTAAAGGAACATCTGTGGGGTGTCCTTAGGCAGGTGACCAAAATGGCGGCTTGGCCAGCCTGGCGGCACTGACCCCAGTGGAAAGGGGATCCCAGAGATTTGGTCCAGTTGCCCTGAGTCCCTTGCTTTGAGTCTTCAGTTTATTTCCCTCTTGTCTATTTCCTGTCATCTGCAAAGGGTCTTGTTTTGAAAACATTTTATTCATTAAAATTAGCCCCACCTTCTCCTTAAAAGCAGATCCCTGCCATCCAGGTTTCTAAGGAGCTCCCCTTCTCCTGGAAGTACCCTCAGGCAAGACGGAAATAAATGTAGTTGCTGAGACCTTGGCAGCCAAGGTGACCTTGTCTGTACGTAGCTCAGATCCTTCCTCGCCACAGAAATGGGATTCCAAACCAGACCCAGTAATAGCCAGTCGAGAAGCTTCACAGAATCCGAGCAGGGTGTTCAGCCTCATGCATAGTTTAGAGATGACTCACTACCCAATGCTTCCTAAAAGAGACTCATTAAGTTACGGTAACGTTTTAGAATGGTATTTATAGTGCCAATAGAAAATAGAAGGGGGCAAGTTATTTGGACATTGCCTCTTTCTATGCACCACCACCCCAGCTATTTCTCTCTTTTTCAATTTTCAAGTCTTCTTTGTCCCCTGACCAAAGGCAAAGCCTGCGTGTGAGACTGCCTTCTGATGCCCTTGGGGCTCTGCCACTGACCCCTCACAACCTCTCAAATACTCGTGTTCCCATTATATCTCCCCCTATCAAACCCTCGTCCCAGCCCCACAAGCTGGACCCTTCAATCTGCTCTATTCCTTCCAGCAGTTCGGTCCTCTGATTATTAACAATTCAGATGCACTGTCCTGAAATGAGTGGAAATGCCAGAGGTTATTTGTTCTGGTTTCCTTCCACTGTGTATGCTCCGTTTCCGTGGCTGTCGGTTGGTTACCTAGGATATTGCCAGGAGAGGCAATGGATTGGCTGGGAGCTTGGATGGATTCCCTGGGAGGCCGGGGAACAGGGCTTAGTGGTCAGTAGGATGCCCTGTTTGAGTGTTTGATTAACCACTCCATGACCCCTTCTGGGCTGAGTTCATAGTGTCCTGTCCAGGGTTCTAAGAGTTCTGCGTATATACCCGTGTTGTGGCTTTTCCCCAACTGGTGATATAAATGTATACCTCTGCCTACCACTAGGCTACAGAATCCTCTAAAGCGATGATCATATATTATTCTGTGCTGTGCCCAGCACAGTTCAAATCGCGCACAAGTTGCTTGATATATATAGGTCGAATACATGCCTAAACGAATACTTGGAGTTTGGAGTTTGAAATAAACCAGCATTTGATATTCCATCAATGGTTTTGTTGAAAAATAAAACTAACGTATTAATCACCTATAGTGTCAGGATCCTTTTGGATATATTAACTTTTTTGAACTTCACAACAATTCTGATAAAGTAGGTATTATTGCCCTCAATTTTAAAATTATGGAGTTCAGGGAGGTTAAGACATTTTCCCTGAAGTCTCTCTGTTAATAATTAGTGAAATCAGGCTTTGGGGCCTTCACTGCCTTATTGTTTACATTGTTTTATAACGCCCCCCCAACTAGGTTACCGACTGTATGCTTTAACTGTGTGAATTAAACTGGGAAACTGTGCTTTATTTGAAAGAGTCACTCAAAGAGTTGAGATGGAAAATAAATGAATGACTGCATAAAACTTTAAAAAGCTTTTTATTATAGAAAATTTCAAACACGCACAAAAGTAGCAAGAATAGCAGAATAAACCCCCTCCCGTACCCTTTATTCAGCTCTGTTTTGTCTACATCTCTTCTCACTTCCCTCTTCCTGTCACTAGATTATTTTGAAACAAATCTCAGATACTGTATCTGTTGAATAAGATTTTACAAATCATTAGCGTAATGGTACGCCTCTGGAACATAGACAGACTCAGACAATTTGGGTACAACGAGCTAGAGAAATTGATTCTCTCCAGGTGCAAGAACCATGCGGCTGCTGCTCCTTCCAAAAGGGTAGAGCAAATAGTTCCATTACCCTCAGATCCCATTCGTCCTTTAGGGGATGCCATGTGTTCTAGATTAGTGGGAAACCAAAGATCTGTTAGACAGTACTCCATAGTTTAGATAGATTCACAGCTCGGGAATAAGCGTGCAATTCTGCATGCCCTGTGCGGAACCTCAAAAGACTGCTCTAGATCAGCCCGAGTGTGGTAAACTTTCAAGTGTTATTACTTTCTTTTCCACTGCACATTCGATATGCTGTATCGTGTGAGGAGGCTTTTTTTCATCCTTTTCCATTTTTCAGAGACTGGTGGTTGGTAGTAACTGCAAGAAGGGTAACATCCACAGCATTTTCCCATGACAGCCACAGAGTTCAAGAGTGGTTTGGAGAAATCACTAATATTCAAATGCTTATAGACACACTTACCACAACCCAGGCATTTTTTTATTACAGTTTTGAGAGGGAAGCCTCGGCAAGAATGGTCTTTTATCTGCAGGAAACAGTTAAATATTTCTACTCCTCAACATGGTTTGGGTTATGATCAAAATGAGGGATTGCGGCAGTGGGATTTTATGAAGGGGTCTGAGGTGTGACTGTGTGTACACAAATACAACAGAGCAAGGGGACAGCAGTCTGTGGAGGTGACGGGAGGGGCACGTCCACTAGGATGAGAACCATTTTGGTATCTGTAGCTTTATATACTTCGGAATCTCAGATCTAAAAATAACCCCCTTTGGAACCCTTGTTGTTTATCTGTATCCTGGGTTTTCCCATTCTTAAAAATACCCTGACATGCATATGGAGACTGTGTTCCAAAGGTTAATGCTCCTTAATCCTGAAGGGAGTGGTGAGTAAATTCCTTATATATCAATCTAAGAATAGGACTTGGAGCTATTCTAGTGTATGTCATAACGTGAGTGGTTTCTTCTTTTTTTAAAGGAAGCTTATAGCAATGGCTGGGCAAGGAGAGGACTCAAAGGAAGAGGCTAATGAATGCGTTTTGACAAAATAAAAATTATCCTTAACATTTGCGTATAGCTTAAAGGAATCATTGCCTCGAAACGGTTTTATCTGAGAGTGGAGGGGAAGGAGGAATTGTGTGAGAACAGCTCCCCTGCCCTCCTCTCCATCACCCCACTGTGGCATTTCCAGTGGAAGCCTAACCAGAAAACTCTGGATATCAGAGGAAAGTCAGCCCTTCAAAAAAAAAAAAAATTTTTTTTTTTTTTCCTGTACGTGGGCCTCTCACTGTTGTGACCTTGGAGCACAGGCTCCAGATGCGCAGGCTCAGCGGCCATGGCTCACGGGCCCAGCCACTCCGCGGCCTGTGGGATCTTCCCGGACCGGGGCACGAACCCGTGTCCCCTGCATCGGCAGGCGGACTCTCAACCACTGCGCCACCAGGGAAGCCCCCAATTTTTTTTTTTTTTTAAGGCTGCTTTCCACTCTGATTTTTTTGATTCAAGAGATTCTGATGATTTCCCCTGTGTGTAAGGATAACAGGCCTTGCCACGTCCAGGTTGCCCTCTCCACACTGCATCCTTTCCGTCTTTCTGTTTCTGGCAAACAGCCTTTCTGAATCAGCATTGTTTCTGCACTGCTGCTTCTCACGCGCTGGAGTCCAGGAGAAGAGTGAAATGAAAAGAATTGAAACGAACTCATCGAGGCTGGTAAAGGTTTCTGGTAGATCCCAGGTTCCTCTCTGAATGGACTGCTCTCTCCCAATTCCCCTTATGCTCCTGTTCACCACCTTCTAGGCTAATGGATCCCTTCTGCCCAACACCCAACCGTATTTCCCCACAGTACCTGCTTTTTGATGAATTCTAAAACAAGCACAATTTTAAAACGGTGTACATCTGAACAAGTTGGATATATATATATATTTTTTAAATTTTATTTATTTTTTTTAAGGATGTATTTCTGCATGACTCACTGGGCCTTCTTACTTCCTGCTAGAATGATTACAAAATGAATCCGGGAGACAATGAGCTTGCTGAAAGCGACACGAAATATTGGCAGGTCTACTATGGTATCACGTGCCCCTTTGCCAGTGGGTCTCTCCTTGATTCCCCTCCAGGGTCCCCGGCAAAGTCACAAATTGGGCCGAGATAACAATTTCTTACTCCAAGCTGGCTTGTGACTTTAGGCATTTTGGGAAAACTAGTGGCTATTCATGATGCTGAAGACCTCTGCTCATGTGCAGCCCTGGAAAAAAGTGCCCTGGAAAGAGATTATATGATGGATTGTGATGACATTGTTTACGCTGTCATTTTGAAATGTGTTCTGTCATAATTATATATTTTGGCACTCAGTTTAGTTGCCAACTTCTCGAGCAAAATCGTATATAGTAAAAAGGGAGCTCTCTGCCCTGAAAAACATCTTGTTCTGGTGCCAGGCCTATAATCATATTTGTTCCTATAGGTTATTTAGATGTCTTCTGAGATACTTAGTTGTACGTAGCCAACCTCTCCCTTTATATGGGGTCTTCTTTTTTTTTAAATAAATTTATTTATTTTATATATTTACATTTGGCTGTGTTGCGTCTGCGTTGCTGCGCGCGGGCTTTCTCTAGTTGCGGTCTACTCTGCTGTGGTGCGTGGGCTTCTCATTGCGGTGGCTTCTCTTGTGGCGGAGCACAGGCTCTAGGCGTGCAGGCTTCAGTAGCTGTGGCTCGTGGGGCTCTAGAGTGCAGGCTCAGTGGTTGTGGCGCATGGACTTAGTTGCTCCGCGGCATGTGGCATCTTCCCGGACCAGGGCTCGAACCCGTGTCCCCTGCATTGGCAGGCGGATTCTTAACCACTGCACCACCAGGGAAGTCCTGGAGTCTTTTTGAAGGAAAATCGTATATCAAAAAAAACCTCACTAATTCAGAATAATGGCAAGAACGTTTTAAGCGTTTTCAAAACATCAGTTTAAGTGCAAAAAGTAAATTTCCTAACTCCTGTTATGTTTTACGCTCTATCCAGTCTCAGGCCCACCTCTTCTCTTAGATTCTCCCCACTCTTCCTGCCTCCCCGATATTATAGATTCACACCGTTGTGATGCTAGCTCTCCGCTCTGAATCTTTAGCCCTAACTTCTCTCCTGGGCACTGGTCCCCCATCTCTAAGGGTCAATTGAATCATTCACTTAGATGACTGGCTACCTTCACCCCAGGGGTTCCTACAGGGGTGATTTTGCTCCCCACTTCCCCGCAGGGGATATATGACAATATCTGGAGATTTCTTTGGTTGTCACACTTAGAGGGGGATATTACTGGTGTGTTGTATAGAGGCCAGGGATGGTGCTAGGTATCCTACAGTGCATGGAAAAGGCCTCCACAACAATGTCATTAGTGCCTAGACTGAGAAGGCCCGTCTTAACCTAAGATGGAATTTATGTATTCTCCTCCTAAATTCCGCTTCTTCCATTAAACTTTCTCTGGACCATCCTATTTTCTCCCTGCTTTGAACGCCCGCTGTGTGTTTGGTAGTAGGCTGTGTTCTGCATGGTATTGTTCTTCTGAATTTATCTATAGCTTATCTCCCTAATTGGATTTGAGGTTTCCCGATGGCAGGGTTTATCTCCTCTTCCTTTTGTGCCTTTCACCGTACCCAACTTAACACTCTGGACTTAGCTTATATTCAATACGCTCCTGATAAATAAATATATCTTCAGTGAACGATTGAATCCTGAAGTTTGAAGATGATACATTGGAGTGAAAGCAAGGGTTCCCCAAGAAATTTAGCGGTGGGGTAAAAATGGATGCTCTTAGAGATTCCAAGAAATTAAGTAAGCATATAACGGAAGTGGACGGCGTATCTTCTGGCGTCCACAGAAATAGCCATTCAATAATTGGTTAACAATCTTGACACCTTTAAAGACATGCAGCACAGAAGAAAAGGGGCAAAAGAATTAGGGATTTATGTTGTGTCTTATTGAGTGGACCGAAGTGACTGCATTTGGGAGATGATGGGAATTTCATTGAAACTTATCTTTGCTTAGAAGACATGATCCTCAAGGCGTTCCCCACGCATGGGTTTCAGTTCCACGCCAACCAAGCCACATTCAGATGAATAACCAGTCTTCCTGGCTACTCAGTACTTGGAAAGGGATGTCTTAGATGGGAGGGGTAAGCATTCAGCACCCTGACATAGATATTCCCCATAAGATATTGGTAAATTGGGCTTCCCTGGTGGCGCAGTGGTTGAGAGTCCGCCTGCCGATGCAGGGGACACGGGTTCGTGCCCCGGTCCGGGAAGATCCCACATGCCGCGGAGCGGCTGAGCCCGTGAGCCATGGCCGCTGAGCCTGCGCGTCCGGAGCCTGTGCTCCGCAACGGGAGAGGCCACAGCAGTGAGAGGCCCGCGTACCGCAAAAAAAAAAAAAAAAAAAAAAAATGAGGTAGAAATTGGTAAATTGACCTTTGCATTTACACATTACTCTCCTGTGAACTTAGTGTGTGAATCTCTCCTCAAGATTCTGACTACATCTGAGATTCTTGATAAGGTCCAGTTATAGGACTGAAAAGGCAAAGGGCCAGACTCTGGTCTGTGACTCATTCACCAAAGTAATGCCATGTTGGAAACTGCTTAACTGATCATCTAACCCATTTTCCCTTGTGACACCCTATTCTGCCTCAAGCCTTCCTGCTCAGCTTGAACATATCTTACCATTGTCAGGTTTCACAGCCCATCCCAGATCCTGGAATTATCCTTTTTTCACTTCCAAAGTCCCTTGAAAATTCCGTTCATACTTTATTTAGAAATATTCTTCTTGGAAAAACAAACAAACAAAGAAACAAACAAAACCCACAGGCTGCTTCTTTTTAATGAAGGAAACGAGATGAGAAAGTAAAATTGCTCTTAGAACTTTTTATACACCTGGCAGCCCCGGAAATATTTCATCATTAAAGAACGTGTGACAAGTCACTGGGACAATTTACTGAGGGTTTCTCAGGGACAGACAAAGAATAGCAAAAGGGAGCTTTTCTAAAAGACTCCATGATTTGTCTTGATTTTCCTGAGAACAGCTAGGACTAATTAGACCCAACTTACAGCTTGTATTAGTTACATCTGAGTAATTGTTAACAAGCTCTTGTATGCAAAACAAAGATGGATTTCAACTTGATTCATCACTCGAGTTCTCTTTCCATGTTCTACCCCCATCTTTTCATTTAAATGCAAGAGTTTCTGGTTTAATGTCATTAATTAACAGAGGAAGTTGGGATGAAAATATCTTGAATGCTCCACCTAATTACAGACCCGGTCATGAATGCTGGAGAAAATGTGGCTTCTTAATAAAAAGAAAACAGTCTAGAACAATATTATACAGTTTATAAATTCCACCAAACCACTGTACAAATAAACAATGCTACTGAATCACACAACATATCATCTCACAATTAGGCTACACAAGACCAGCTGCTTCACAAAGGAGCCCGTGAGCCAAAGAGGAAAACTTTGAAGATAAATATTGCCATATGTGAAAAGAAAAAAAGAAGTTCCCAACAAACCTTAATTGCATGGAGCATCATTTTCAAATGCTATTTGCCGTGGGAATAAAGGAGCTTGTGTTGTGACCCATGACTGCTGTGAGCATCTTCTTCAGTACGGGGGATGGAATTACGGATCTGATTGGAGGCACCGTGCACCTGCCTATACGTGCTTCATGTCTCCTTCTTGCCCCATCTCTTTTCCCCTTTCCTTACCCCGCTGGCATTTCTCACCACCCAGCGTTTAAAATCAATTCTCCATTAATCTGTGTAGATTGTCCACTTTGGACCTCAACTGAAGAAAAATGTTAAGTGCAGGCGGGCCTCCCAGAACTAGGAGTTGGTGGATATCCCCAGGGCATAGACTCATTTTAGTATTTGTTAGAGTTCAACAAGAAGGCTTCCTAAATTTCACGATCGATTCCAAAGCCAAGCATAAATGCTCTTTGGCTTAACTGCAATTCTTAGATTATCCTTGCATTTGACAGTAACTATAGTTCTTGGATTATCCTTGTCACCACTTCCCTTATTTTTTAAAGCCTTGACAATGACTGCATTTGCAACTTCATTGCTCATTTATGTCAAAGAGTAACCAGGGTGGGACAATCACCCCAGGAAAAACTACAGAATTCCCAGGGTGCCAAAAGTAAGGTAGTCATGCTAAGAGTTGCAGGCCTCAGCCACCGTTGTGAAGCCGGGAGAGTCAAAGTCACCCAAAGGCTAGAAGGAAAATCCTTGCTCAAATTTCTAAGGGTGTCTCATTCTACTTTTAATATTGTAATCTCTGTAAATGCAATACATGGAGAGCTCTTTGAAGGAAAATAACTCCATCTTTGTGAAATGTCAACATACCTAACATTCCTTTATTCATAGGTGCACCATGTTTTAGCTTATATGGAATCTTCCTTTGGTCCATGATGGGTGAAGTAGTAACGTTAACATCAAAACTGTGCTTTTACAATGTCCTGTTTGCACCCTGTTTCCTCAGATAAGTTCTTTTTTTCCCTCATGCTTTATAAAGGAAATGCTTCTCTTTGCTTTTACTTTCTCCTTCTTCAGAGATTCAGGAATCAGATCGGTCTGGATCAAATTAGAACCTCTTAAAAGGGCAATCAAGCATATCAGATAGGTATGGTTGATTACATTTGTCAAAATATGATGCAGAATATTTTAAGGTTGATGGTGGAAAAATATTATATTTTTAAGTAATTCCCCTAGTTTGTATAATGTTGTATTTTAGAAAGCCTGAGAAGAAAACTAAAGAGTTAAGAAGAGGTCAGATTCTTTGTTCCTTTGCAATGGGAATGCATCATTAACAGAAAAAGTTTGAGAAGCACCTATTTACTTAAAAAGATATTTAGGATGTAAATTATATATAATTTCGGAGATCTTTTCTCCTGTATAGTTACTGGTCACAGATCATTATCTCCAAGAGTGTCAATCAGGCATCCTCTGATTGTGCGTGGACCTCTGTGAATATGCATCAAAGGGCAACCTAAACAGAAAAGGCTCAGTTATCAGGTGTACAGATAGCCTGTCTTATGGATACCAGTGGATACCCCTATCCTTGCCCAGTTGGCTCTATGAAAAAAGTGGGCAGAGAGGTATGGGTGGAGGTTACAAATGGGCTCAACAACACAAACTCCTCTTCACTAAGGCTGATTTGGCTTCAGCCACTGCTCAAGATACGTCCTACAAACAGCAGAGAATGACAGCGAGCTCCCAATATGGCACCCCTCCCTGATGGGCTTAACCAAGCACCTGGTGGCAGGTTGATTCCATTGGGCCAATTCTATCATGTAAGGGACAGCACCAGCGTTTTGTTCTCATTGGAATAGATGTTTACTCTAGAAGTAGCTTTCCCTTAACTTCCTTCAGTGCTTCTGCCAATACTACCTTCCGCAGACTTACAGATGCCATGATCACCATACGACGTTGCTTTTGACAGAGGACCTCATTTCACAAGAAGTTAAGGGCAGCAGTGGGCTCACACTCATGTAACTCACTGGTCTTACTAGGTTCCCTACCACTCTGAAGCAGGTGGCCTGAGAGTAAAAGAGTAGAATGACCTTTTGAGACTGGTTACAGTGCCAACCGGATGTACACAGCATGGAAGACTGAAGGAATAGCCTCCAAGATGCATTATATTCTCTAAACGAGTGAGTAATATATGGTACTCTCTCTCCCATAGGTAGGATTTACATTCTAGGAATCAAGAGGTGGAAATGCAAATGGTTTCTCTTATTATCATCCTTAGTGATAAACTAGTGGAATTTTTGCTACCTGTCCCTGCTCTGCTGGTCTAGAGGTCTTAGTCTCCAAGAGAGTGGATATAGCAATGGTTTCATTAAGCTGGAATTGAGAACCTGATAGGTTTGCATGCAGTTTTGTGGCCAAATGCACCGGCTCTTGTGCAGGTTATAGGCATCATTGGAGTCGGAGTCTTGGAGGCAGTGAGAGGCTAGCATTGGCTCCAGTTCATCCTAATAGATTCCAGCTTATTCTCATGGATGTAGTTTGTCCTTGCTCTCCCTTACTCCACGTCCATCTTTTCTTTCCTGAAAGCCTGCCCTTTGAACTTCAGGCCCAGCTGTATGTAAATGGTTCAGTCAGTTCCTATAATCATGTAAGGTCAAGTATATATGGCTCCTGGTGATTTTGCTTCTCTGATTGAGCCCCAACTAACTGATTAGGTTAGAATCCAATATCTTTCTCTAGCTGTAAATACAATGGTAGGCAAATCTCTCTAAGCAAATTTCTTCATCTGTAACATGGGGATAATACTAACTACCATATAGGAGTGTTGTGAAGATTATATGAGCCAAGAGCTGAGTGCTCTGCAGGGCATACAGGAAGCATTCAATTAATGGTTACTACTACCTACAAAACCTGACTTTGACTCAATATAATTTTCCATAGTATTATGGGGTTTGAGGACTGGCAGAGATTTTGAGAAATTATCTGAACCAGTAATTTGCCCTAAAAAGGCCAAAACTCCCAGTCATTTTTAGGGTAGATATCTTATTCTTGCTAGTTTAATGTCACTAAACTATAATATCTAGTTTTATTTATAAGATATATACTGGAGAGAAATTCATTCAACTGTCATTACTTCTGAGAGAGGGGTTTTAAAACCAAATATTAGATTTTACAATTCAAATAAATCTTTCTGAGTCTGTTTCCTTCTTCAATAAGAAAAAATTATCACAAAAGTCCCTTCTAATTCTAAAATTGTATGAAGATTGGTCAACTGGGAGGCTATTCATTTATCCAGTGAAGATTCCTTTGCTTTTTTCGTGCAGAGGTAGGTGTTTCTGCTTGGACATTATCTTCAGAATTGGCTTTATGAGGTCAATCCAGAGAACAAGTCTCATTACATTACATCCAAACTTTGTGTGTCGAATGGAGCTCATGTTATGAGACTTGGCATCAAATGATTTGGGGCTCTTCGCAAAAGCCAGATCTATTGTCTAAGGAAAGAGATGGACCACCATTGAAGATATTCTGATAGATACCTCAAAAATGGGATTACAAAAATCTTTGGGGTAATATCAATGTCATCTTGGGATATTATTGGAGTTTAATTTCATTATTTTCCTTGGTAAATCAGAGGAAGCAAAGACTTAGCATATGCCCTAAATTGGAATGTGTAAGAGGTTAGGAGGTACAAGTTTAAGTCCTGGTTCCAGCATTTACCAGCTGTATTCCCTCAGGAAGCCACTTTACTTGTGGAAGTTTTGGGAACTTCCTCCGTAATATGGGGATAACGTATCAAACTAGATTTCTCCTAGAATTATTGTGAAGCACAAATACGATAGTAGATGTGAGAGCACTTTGCTTGAAAAGCACCCAAGAATATAAGCTGAGGTTGGCACACTATAGGTCAGATTCAGTCTGTTGCCTGTTTCTGCAGAGCCAGTGAGCAAAGAATGGTGCCAATGAATACGTGTATCAATTTGTTTATAGGGGCCGCTAGCTAACTTTGAACCCCAGCTATGAAAAATGTTACCACTCTCCACACCCAAGAATTCCTTTTTTCTTGTTAGTAGGTCTGTATTACAGTAGAATTGCACTCAATTATTATTATTACATTTTGAATTTCATCAATAAAGGTTTTATGGAAATTTGTCTTCTCTTTGGTTATATAAACACCAGCATAATCTCCTGTCTTTTGCCTCTTGGCCCACAAAGGCTTAAAATGTTTACTATCTGAGTTGCATGGAAAAAGCTTGTTGATCCCTGCTATAAAGTATTGTGCAAAGGGATTTCTAGTATTGATAACAAGCATAGTCCTTGCTCTCAAGCAAAGTTTGCTGTAAACTATTTGTTTGCTTTTCCACCTAGTTATATTAAATCTGTTTATCCTTTTAATTTGTATAACACAATGCCTCTTACAGATCGCAAAAAGAGAGGGAGAGAATTCTGTTACCTAGATGAATTATAATCTGAATTTTATAATCTGAATTGCAAAGTTGCAAATCTGTGAAAATTTGAAGAAAAAGAAAAGAAAATTAAATAATAAAAGAGAATCTGAAGAATCTAACCAGGAGTAGAGATGCTGGCTTATCCCAAGCTCTAAAAGTCCCTCTGAGGGCTTCTGTGATTGGTAGACCCTGGGGGCGGTTCTCAGAAAAAGAGATGGGTATTATAATAATGCACCAGGAGGCATCATGTGTGTAGGTGTGAAAGTAGGAGCTTCCTCACTTGCCTCTGATAGAAAACAATGCAGTTCTAGCTATAGCAGTAATAACATCTTTACGCGTAGGAAAATCCTTAAAATGAATCAAAATTTGTTTCGTCTGAGCACAATTTCAGATGTGGATGTCTTTATTGGAAATACAAAATACCAAAGTCATCTTCGGGGGCTACAGCTTCCCTTGCATAGGTCCATGATACACGTTAATATCTTCATTCAAGAAAAAAGAAAAAAAAAGAAAAAAAATAGGAAAAGAAAGGAAGGGAAAAAGATTTTTCAAATGTGCACTGCCCGTTTTTAACATTTCAAATATTTGTCTCAAGGTATGTCTGGAGTGCCTTTGTTAGAGATTAATTAGGCAGATTTGATTTTCTAAATGATATGAGCCAGAAGAGCAAAGGTGGAGTCTCTCTTCTCCTGGGAAGGGGAGTTGGGGGCAGATGAAAGAGAGAATAACCTTTACCTCATAATTTCCCTTCCCCTCCTCTCTGTGTAAGCCACATTAGTCTCTCAGTAAAGGTACTTGGAGAAACTTGCTAAAATTTTCCCTCATGCTTGAAATTTACTTACCCTGGGTAACAGGAAATGTGGAGTCTTGTGATGTAGATTGTTATAGCAGATGGTAATCTTAGCACATGCTATTTATGTAGATCAGCCATGTGTGTGAGTCACCCATTTGAGGCTGACCTCAGCCACTGTGAAATTGGGTTCCATACCGCTGTTATTCATAAATAAAAACGGTACCCTGTGCATCGTTTTGATGCACACTTAATGAGGTCTTTCCCTTTACACAGTATTAAATATGAAGTTGTTTTCTTTTTCCAAGTTGTACTTTTTTTCACCAACTGGCTTCGCTGGTCGAGTGCTCCTCCTTAATGGCGAGGGCAAACACAACATTTAACTCAGTTGAATTAGATAATTAATATCTGTCACTTGCGTCGTACTTGTCACTGACTGCCCTGCTTTTCAAGAAAGTTTCTATTCTTATCCAAATTGTCCTCTTCTAGACCCTGTGATCTGAGTTAATATTTTACTGCTGAAGATGAATTTGAGTGGACTAACACACGCTCTCACCTTCTCTCTTTTCAACCACTGGCTGATTTAGCCATGGGGGACAACTTCGCACTTCTTACAACTCCAATTATCGGCTGGTTACCCATAAGCCAGGTCGTGAAGGCTGGGCAAAGATAAACTCTTCAAAGTCAGGGTGTATGTTTTCTTTGCTTCCTACCATCTGGTCATTCAGCCTTTCTGCCATTCATCCTCCTGGACTTTCCTTCCCTTCTGCTTCTTTTCCTGGCACTTTTCCCTTCGTGGTGCCTGCAACCGGGTTCTGCACAAAATAGTCAACATCCTTTTGGCTTTGTAACTGTCTACGGATGTTTTCTAACATGACACTTGGCTGTCCCCTTGCTTGAAGGGCTTCCCACTGACGTGCTGTCCTCTTGTTGACATCAGATGCCACTTTCCTGCGTATCCGACTTGCCCTCACACTTCATAGCACCTGAATAATGTGTCTCTTCTTTTTTTTTCTTTCCCTTCTTTCCCAGCTGTTGTTTACTTCTATGTGTGGTCAGATATCGAAGTGAGGGGAAGTGCATGGCTGAGATTCTCTGCTCCTGACCTTTCCTTAGCCCAGTTCTCAGTGTTCTTTGGTCCCTTTAGCTATGTCACATTCTTTTCAGACTTTCTTCTGAGAGGACTCAGTGTTTGCCCTGTCTTCTTCCTCTGTCCTCCTTCATCCTGTTTACATCATGAGGGGTCATCCCACCTTCCTGGAATACTTCCTGCTGGTCTCTGAGAGAAATGCCTCCATCGTTTTTTGCTTGGATTCTCTTATCCAAAGATAACATTTCTGACCCAACATTGTTACAGGATAAGGACTCGATAGTTTGTGGGTAATGAGTTTACAGGCATTTTTGTTTCCCTCTGATTATGACCAGAGTCCTTCGTTTCATGCCTGAATTTGGATCAGAAAACAAGGCTAGCAGGTCCATAAGGGGTTTTAGTCTGTACAAAGTTCCACTGGAGCAATGTAGTGATTAAGGGTACAGAAGAGAAAAATTTCAATGGGAAAAATGAGATATTGGTTCACCTCTTTCCTTTGGGGTTTAGGCTGTAAACTGTTACTGATATCGTGCTGCTAATATTTCTTAGCCCTAATTTTAGGTGATTGTCTGTTTGTTTTAAGTTGCCTTACTGAGTGAGGGCTAGAGCCATGAGGTCTCTGCGACTCTTCGGAGCAAAAGATCCTTTATCACTGAGGACTTTCTAGGCATAGCGTTCCCCGAGGGTCCAAGCTGTGTCTTGACAGCTCCCCTTCCCTCGCTCCTGTTCTCTCAGAGGAAACAACTCTTCACAGATTACTAAGATCCAAGCAGGGGCTCACCTGAGATGGTCTCAGCTCCCTGGTGGGAGGGGCAGTCTCTACCCTCAATCAGCACAGACAGCAGGCTTGGGTATCAGGTCAGCTGTAGGACGCAGTTCCAGCCCCCATGACCGACTGTAGCATCTGACAAGTAACAAAACCTCTCCTTGCCTTAGATTCCTCATGCATTACATGGAATAGCATGGCGCCCATCTCATACAGTGGCCGCGAGGAGGCAATGAGAGAATCATGTAAAGTACCTGGCACCGCTAGACAGCAGCTATTTTTATCTATGATCCAGGAGGTAGAACATTCCTGTGCTCTCTCCAGCCTGAAATGGAGATGCCTTTACATCATCCTTCTTGGTTATTCTTAATGACTCTTGTCATTTGACTTTTAAATGCCCATCGTTAGCTTCCTATTAAGCCAAGTACCTATAAAACAAGATGAATAGCAATTACATAAGCAGTCTCTGCAGAGCTTTGGGATCCTAAAATTTTGTCAGAATTTTTAGATCATCAATGATTAAGGTCACTGAAGAGCAGAGCATTTGAAGTCTAGGTTTATCACTGAAACTAACCAGCACTACTCTCCTACCTTAAAATACTAAGGCCTTACAATCATACACGATGCCTAGGTAGTAGGATACAGGTGAACTTTAAGAAGTCAGGACTGGAGTCAGGAGTTGTAGGTTTCAGGGTCCGCTCTTCCAGCTCTAATATCCTGTAATCCATGATGATGAGTTCCTTAGCTAGACTCAAAACTCCTAGAAGGGCTTATTGATTCTGGAAGGAGGAAGTTGGCGGTTAGAATGTATACTGATCTGAAATCAAATCAATTTCTATATTGCTTCCTGGGCTTATCGGGAAATTCCACTCCTGTCTGAAAATGAACTAGTCTCTCCAAAAGAGTGAGCCTTACTGTAATCTCTACTTGCAGCAAGTATCTAGCTAGTGTCTCCCAGATCTCTTGTACGAAGCTCACACTTCATAGAAGGGACTTGCATACTGATTTCAAAGTCATAATAATCTAGTTAAGGAGATAAACAGTTCAGTCTTAAGGAGATAAACAGTTCAATCTTGAAACACAAAGAGCACCCATTATACAGCAACTTATGAATATAGATTGTACTCACTCCCCTCAATTTTCTTTAATGCACAGAGTAAAGACTCCAGCCTGAGTTGTTCTGCTCTTTTCTGAAGTACTTTATTTCATTTATTTACTTAAACTCCTAAACATCCTACCTATAAGATGCTGTAGGAAATAAAAATCAGAAAATTCTTGAATATGATTATTATAAAGGCCCATTTTCAAAGATCATGATTTGTTGGTCTAAGATTCTATGACTACAGTTATCAACACGATGGTTGATCAACGTGATGGCCCCATTAGAAAATGCCAAGAATTCAAAGACACTTGTGTGATGAGTCATTGCCATTTAGCTTCTTCCACAAATGGTCTTAACCTAAGCAGGACTCTTAAGTCAACAAGTGGTTGTTGCTAGAAAAAGCATTTGCAATTTAACAGTGAAGTTTTAACTACTTTTCAGTTTCTATTGGTGGTTCTTTAACCTACAGCATAAAATTCAGGGTCTGAAGGACTTAGATAGAGATGGGGCCCAGTCCTTATGCAGTGTGTAAACTCCCTCCACCCTCTACATGGTTGTCCAGCCACTGTTAATACATGAGTGCTGTCCACTAGCAATAGACTGTGAGCAAAAAATAAAGCCACATATGTAATTTTAAATTTTCTAATGATCACACTAAAAAAGTAAAAAGAAATAGGTGAAATTAATTTTAACATTGTTTTAACTCAGTAGGTCCAAAACATTATTCCTTCAACATGTAATCATTATAAAGTTATTAATGAGATATTTTACATTCATTTCTTTCTCATACCAAGCCTTGAAAATTCAGGGTATTTTACAATTAAAACACATCTTAATTTGGACTAACCACACTTCAAGTACTCAATAGTCACATGTAGTTCGTGGCTACTGTATTGAACAGCACAGATGTACGTAGTCACAAAGGAAAATTATCTTCAATACCCTCTGACCCTCCTCTAGAAACCCATTACACTTTTTCTTTTTTTTCTTTTTTTTTTTTTTTTGCGGTACGCGGGCCTCTCACTGTTGCGGCCTCTCCCGTTGCGGAGCACAGGCTCCGGACGCGCAGGCTCAGCGGCCATGGCTCACGGGCCCAGCCACTCCGCGGCATGTGAGATCTTCCCAGACCGGGGCACGAACCCGCATCCCCTGCATCGGCAGGAGGACTCTCAACCACTGCGCCACCAGGGAAGCCCCCATTACACTTTTTAACAGCTCTAGGGATCAGAAAGTTCTTCTTGTGTTGCACTGACATCTGCATATTTTCAATTTCTCCCCTTAGTCCTGGTTCTACTGTCTCAATCCTACTTTGAATACTACTGAAATTTCACATTGACGTTCAGTAGTGACAGTATTATCGTCGTAATGTAACCCTGGTTATGCTCAAGTTTTCTCTTCTTAAACCACATTTCTCCATTTTTGAAATTGGATTTTTTTAGATCAGATACAGAATTTTCTATTTAGAGTTATTATCCCCTTGCTAGTTGACTCATCGTTTCAGATCGACCCAGTTTCTTTTGGAACAGAATTCTCACAACTAACTAATCAGGTATTCCTCTCAGTTTCTTGTTATCTAATTATGGAATCAGATGACTATCAGCATTGTCATTTAATTTGGTGATAAATACATTAACTTGGACAGGGCATTTATGACTTGCTGTGGGAATCATCCTCCCAGGCTAAGTGCTGTCCACAGTCACCCCATATATGTTACAGTCCTTTGAACAGTTATAAAGTCACCAACTAACTGGTCATTTCAGTCCACATTTCTTCATCATCCCCACCAGGACATTATGATTCACCTTGTCCAATGTCCTTCCCAGACAGTCAAGTTCTCAGCTGTCAGAACAGGAAATAAGTTAATACTTCTTGCTTAATTCAGCGAACCCATGGTGAGCTTGATCCAGAACCACATTTTTCTCTCTCCAGGCTTCTGTCACCTTTCATGTCCCTCATAGCTCTTCAAAATAATTGGCAATAGTTCATGGTTCTCATCTTTTGGTTTCCTCATCCCAGGGATCTTGTATAAATTAAGTAGTTGGTCTTCATTCTTTTTCAGCATTCATTCTTTCCTGTTAATATTTTTTCTATTCTTTAGATCTGAAAATTAGTTTCAAACATTCTTGGCATAGGTTATATGACTCAATTTTTAAATCGTCGTTACGGTTGGCTTATTGAAACAGGCTCGTTTGCATGTGTGAGTGTGTGTGTGTGTGTGTGTGTGTGTATGTGTGTGTGAATTTTCCTATCAGTGCAAGTTTCTGAAGTCAAAAGGGTCTTGTTATTAGAGTGATGAGAAAATATTTACTTCTTGGATCAGAGGAAGAGAGAGAACAAGCTTTTTGCGTAGAAATCATGATTTCCAAGGGTCTGCTAATGTTACTTTCTTTTTCCTTTATCTTTTCCCCCTACTGATTCACTTGTTTTGGCAGCACGGCTTGTTCTACTCTTCTCCTCCTATTATTCCAACTTGCTGCTTCTCTTTAAATTAAAGGGCTAGGCATCAATTTTTTTTTTTCTTTCCAGTAACACGATCAATGGGTCAAAAGGTTTGCTTGTTTGGAAGCATAGAAAAGCAACCCATCAGAGGCCCAGTGGAAGGATATATATTTGTCCAGCTCCTTCTAAAGTTAGGTCCTATGTGTGGTCCAAAGCAGGGTCATATTATCAGCTCATCACTGACTATACTGTGTTTTAATTTTCTGTTCTGGGGAGTGGCTCACCCACTCTTCTGTGAACTCCTGGCTGTCAGGGGCTACATCTTATTAATCTCTGCATTATCAGCACTTTATGCTTCATAGACATTCCATAAATACTGTGCCACAAATGAAAGAGTTAATGAATGAATCACTTACATGACACTCAGGTGCAACTTCTCCTGGAGTGCTGCTTGTTCTGAAATACTGCTTTGCTGTCAACCCATTACTATGTTGGATAACTTTAATGACAAAAAGCTTTTCTTTGGTATTAAGCTAAAACCTATCCTCAGAACTTCCATTTTCCCATAGAAAACATCTTTCCCATGTATTTATTCTAAATATTAAACTGAAGGCTTCAGGCCTGATGAAGATAGCAACTTTGTTTTCAACAGGAAGTACTGTGCTTATTCCTTTGCTTGTTCAACCATCTTCATTCCAGTGGCATTCCAGTGGCAAGTTTCTGGCATGCCAGCCACACAGGTCATCTAGGGAGAAATCCAAATTCCATTTAGACACATTTTGAACCCCTCTAAATATTGTACTTTCTCAGGCTTCCAGGGAGCCAGTGTTTATCACTGGATGAGCACAGTTACAGAGAGATCAAGGACTTAGTTTATTCTGGGTCACATCCATTATAATGGCCTATAGTTTAGACCGAGGAGTCCTCCTGTTCCCAAGTACTTTCCTGGGCCTTAGACTGAAATTTTCTGCCACGTTGCCCTCCTTCCCAGGATAAATCCATGTGCCCAGGCTGTGGCTGCTTTTTCTTTATTCTAAAGCAGCAGTGCTGTTTTTCATAGCTCTGATTCTCTCCTGTTTTCACTGCCAGACAATACAGTATGCGGAACCCAGTATCTGACACTCATATTTGGCTCAGAGCTGGTTTGTGAATCACGTGTCAGAGCAGAACTTTAAATCTCACGTCCAACACAAAGAGAGATGACGCCAGTGTTTTGAAATGTCTTTTAACACAAAATATGTCAATTCAGTGACCCCCCTCCAACCCTGCCCTTTTCTTTCTTCCTTGCATTTTTTTGAGATGTTTAGAAGCTGTGTCATCTTTGTTTGTGAAATCTGATCTTAGGGTAAAAGTATGTCAATATCGTGAAGCTGTCCTAAAAAACACTGCAAGGAACATGAGACCATGACTATACCAGCTTTGATCATACTGATCCCACTAATTAAAAATTCCACCAAGAAGAGTGCTGTGGAATCCTGTAAACCCTGTGAATTACCTAATAATGATAGAAATACTCAAAGCATTAATGATTGATGAACAGATGTGAAGAGGCAATGCAAACTTATGGGAAACCATTTCTGATGGTGATGTCAGCAAGGAAAAATTTGCAGACATAATTACTAAAAAATTATCAGAGACTTCCTTGTCAAGTATTTTGTATGTTTATAAAGCTGTTGGTGACTCATTTTAGAAGTCTGGGAGACTTATTTGACTTGGAATCAGGATTTTATTATAGCTTAGCTGTTATGTAATAGTTTACTCAGACTGATGGGGAGATATTCTTCCATGTCAACATAACTTGTGTGTGTGCAGTGAGATTTCCTTGTAGTTATTTCAGTAATTCATATCTGAATGTTTTCCCATCTTTTCATGCCTGGAGTGTATTCTCCAGTTTACAAAATGGAGCACAAGAGTAGCTGTGAGATGAATTATTCAATAGATTACCACGAACTCTGATAACTATTAAGGACCTACTGCATAGCACGGGGAACTCTACTCAATACTCTGTAATGGCCAATATGGGAAAAGAATCTAAAAAAGAGTGGATATATGTATGTACATGTGAAACTAATTCAACATTGTAAATCAACTATACTCCAATAAGCATTTTAAAAAATAAAATAAAAAGATAACCACGAACTCTGATGGTTTAGGGCATTGGCTCAAAGTTGCTTTAGATCCTGAGTTTGGAAAAGTCATGTGGAGTGCTGTCTCTAGCATGCCATAAACACAGTATACGAATTTTCTGTCATATGTTTGAGTGCGGTCATCTGGGTACATCTAATTTTGAGGTTGGCTGGCTATCGTTTGATCAACACCTCTCATCGCTAACTGGAAAGAAGCATTTCATTTGGCATCTCCAATACACTAATAGCAACCAGATAGACATTGTGTCTGTCTCTTGCCTCAAACTTTAATGATGTTATTGTCTCCAGAACAACTTCAAAAGAAACATAGCCTGAAAAATGTGATGATTTCCAAGAAGGGTTGGGTGTTGTCTTTGCTCTGAAGGGGATAATGTGGAGATATAATTAAATAGAATAAGCAGAGAGGGCTCCGGTACTCTGTTCTTGGCTCTGCAACTGTCTCTCTGCTACTGTACCATTGATACAGTAGCAATAGGTTTTCTGTTTTCTCTATCTATAAGTTTCTTTATCTATTGGCTTAGAGAATCAGCATTTAGCCATAAAGCTATATGAAGTCTGAATATTTGCCTACATGGGTTTATATACAAATATGAGACTTTAAACACTTTTCCATGAATTTATGTTCTTATTTGATATCCTATTTGATAGGATATGTGGTATTTCTGTCTCTACAATATAGATTAACATGGAGGGCAGCAAGGGTGGACAGATAAGATAGGGGAAGAGAAGAATTTGAAACAGCAGATGAAAAGTAGTGGACTTGCTCCTTAGGGAAAATGAAGGCCAGTAATATATTTTGGATGATAGCTGCATAATTCTTCAACACTAACCACAGAAATGCCTCTGTTTTGTAGTCATGAGTAATGAAGAGCATTTCATGATCCAGAAAAGTCACAGAAAGTCACAGTACAAAGGCACTACTTCCTTTTGGCGAGTTTTTAGTTTACAATAAACAAAGCTGCTATTTTAATTCCTGAAGCACACATTGTCACGCAAGATGGTCCCAAGAGGAAGGCATTGCGCTTCCTTTTGGCATCTCCTGAAAGTTCTCTAAAGCAATGATGCAGCTCTGCCATTTCATGGTAAGCATCACACATGCTACTAATACCTTGTGGAATTAGGCTGAGTGAAAACAGGGTCCAAGGGTCGCGGGCCAGGACTCTGTATATGGACTCAGAAATCACAGTTAGTTTATAATGGAGAAGGCTGGCTTGGGGAGGTGGAGAGCAGCGCGATCACCGTGTTTCAGGAGGCATGATAGAGTCAAAGTCCAGTCAGGACACTGGCCAGGAATAGAAGAGGGTAACTGGATCCGTGTTGGGGACAGGCTTCTGTTGCGGGGTGTGCCCATAAATGCAACTTTGCCGGGGAGTGTTTTTTTCTGGTTCCATGTGCCTGTGGCTGCCTCCGCATCTCCAAAGATCCAGAGGCTGAGGAAACTCACTTCTTAGCTCCCCTTTCCTCTTGATCTTTACTGAGAGGGTGGACAACACAAACAATAATCATAAAAATAGTAATTAGCCTCTACTGAGTCCTTGCTATCTGTAGAGCAGTTTACTAAATGGTTAAATGTACGACCTCATTGAATCCTTTCACCAGTCTTTGGAACTTGGTATTATTAATTCTATTTTAAAGATGGGGAAACTGAGGCTTAGAGAGCGGCTTGCCCAAGATCACCAAGCTAGTCAATGGCAGAACAGAACTCAAACCCAAGCTCTCTGACTCCAGGGCTGAGGCTCTTGAACATGGTTCTACATAGCTCCTCACATATGGAATTTGAAAGGTTTGGTGTCAGAGGCGATCGATGTTATTGGTCAAAATGGAGAAAGAAGTTGAAGAGTCTTTGGATTCCAAAGTGCATCTTCCACATAATGTCACCGAGTTCCTGCTTTTTGATTCCCATTGCTGATACTAGAGCATAATCACCATCACCTCTTACCTGAACATCTTTGAAAAATATTATCTCTTGCTAATTATAATATCATTATATACTCATTGTAGAAATTATGGAAAATAAAGAGAACAGCAGAAAAAATATCACCTATAATGTCCCTAATTAGAAGTCGATGTATGCTTTATTTTAGCTACTGTTCCATGTGTATTTTAGAGGTATACATATATTCATATCCATCCATACACATATGGGTATATATGTATACTTATATCTTTTTTTACCTTACAACGTTTCTCATTTAACTTAATAAAATAAGCATTTTGCTCAAGTTATTACAAACTCCTGGCAAATGTATTTTTTAATGGACTTTATTATTTTTAGATCAGTTTTAGGTTCATAGCAAAACTGAGCCGAAGGTACAAAGGTTTCCTATAGATCCCCTGTACCCACACATGCACGGCCACCCCTGTTATCAACATCTCCCTCCAGACTGGTACACTGGGTACATTTGATGCACCTACTTTGACATATTATAATCACATGAAGTCCATAGTTTATATTGGGGTTCAATGCTAGTATTGTACATTCTATGGGTTTGGACAAATTTATAATGATATATATCTACCATTGTAGTGCCAAACACAGTTGTTTCACTGGCAAATGTACTTGAATGATTATGGAATATTCCGACCTACCTCTATGATTAGTCCTTGCAGTGATGTCTTACTTTCTACTTAGTATAAATAATTATGTAATAAACATCTTTATTCCTCAAGGATTCTCTGGCAACAACCTCTTATCTCTGCCTCTTCTCTGTCTTTTCCGACTTATACCATAATGATAGCTGCGGCCAAACAATTATCCTCAAAGGCATGCTTTGCTCTGATGCATATGTACAACAGTGCCTGTCAAAACCAATTTCAGTTTTTTAGCCTGGAACAGAAAGTGCCTGGCACTGTTACCGTTGGGCCCAAAGAATTGTAAAGGAGTGAATGAATTGTGTGTATCTTGTATATACCTCTCGTGTTTCCCGAGCACGGAGTCTGTGATATATTTATCTGTGTCCCATATAGTGTCCAGCAAGTTCCATGCATATATAGGTGCTTAATTACCACATGAATTGATCTGCGCCTCCTTATTTTCCTTGAGTACAGGAAACTATGAGGTTGTTGTAATTTAGGCTGAAATTAGAATGACAGGTTTCTGGGTTATTGAGTGTCCAATGTTGCTAAACTGATGCTGTATAGGTCTCCGGAGATATTAGGATATTTTCTGAAGTACATAGACATGTTAATGTTACAGACTTCGTAAAACCATGTTATGATAGAATTGTGTGGGATTTTTGTAGTCACTGGGTTTGACCTTTTAATTTCATGGAGAAGAAAAGAGGGCCAGGGAGGTGCCTGAGGTCACCAGCCCTTTCTGTTAGAGCAGGACCAAGAGGGTACGTTTTTGTGCTCTGAATCCAGGCCTCATTGGCTACAACTTTCTGCCTTGGCTTTCCCAGAACAGGAAGATCAGATGAAAACAAAAAGTCTCTGACCAGATTTAAGTACTTGTTTGCATCGGGCTTGGTAAATTGGGTGTGAGTTTCCTTTTGATTTAGTTGCTGTTCTTTAAGAGCTCTTAAATTTATGTCATTGTGTTAAAGTGGATATTTGTATCTAAAAGCCTGTCCCTGATTCCTCAGGGTACTTCAGAGGTCAAATTTCACTACTAAACTACACTTCCGTCAGAATATACTTTTAGGTGCCAGATTCCTTCTAGCTGAGTAATGAACATTTCTTCAGTATTAAATAATCAGAGTCATTGGATCTTAGAAAAGATCTTAAGACGATTAGCTCCAACGACCTTATTTTATATTCAAGGAAATTGAAAGTTTGAGAGGTCCTGACTTTATGAGCAACCAGGACCAGAAATCTTTCCAAGACAGCATGCAGTTATCATCTTAGTGTAAAGTCTGGAGGAAATGAAGGAGCCTTGGGTCTTGCCCTCATGAGGGTTGTGTAATGATGCTACAGCTACTGGTCAGTTCTTTTGCTGGTGAGCACAGAGGAGATATTTTGAAAGTCAAACAAGTAGGATTCAGGATTCAGACAATGACTTGACCTGGATGATTCAAAGACAAACGTTAGCGACATCAAAGAGGTTGGTGATGAAGAAGTGAGCTGTTACTAAAATAACCCTATGCTTTGTCATGGCCTCATTCTCCGGCCAATGTGTTCACAGATGTCCGGCATTTTCCTTCACTTGGTATCTCCTGCATTTAGGACACTGATCTACATCACAGTAGTGTGTTGAATGAATGAATGGTCTGATGGCTAAGCAAGTCCAGATCTGTTATTTTAAATAAGAGGAAAAGAAATAAAACAAAAAAATCAGCAGCACAGTAAAAATACCCCAAACACATCTCTGGTAGTAGGTTATAAACATTTCAGATATAAGTATAGGCTTTGTTCACTATATCTGGCCTGAGAAATTGGACTTCAATTACTTAGGTCTGAGAAACAAGGGAAAGAGGAGTAAATCATGGGGTAGAAACCACAGAATCAGTGTGTGAGAGATCACACATGATTCCTCAGGTATGTTTTCTCATCCATCCATCCATTCATTCATCCATCCATTCATCAAACACCTGCCTAGGGCCATCTGGTGGGATACACAAATGTCAAGGTGACTGCCTTTAAAGAGTTCAGGAATCTACTCCAACGTCCCCCCTTCTTACACTAAATCTGTATGTTGTGTTGCACAAAATGAAATGAGAAAATGCTGAATGGAAAGCACCTTAAAGGAAGTTTGGCATTATTCCTTATGTGCTCTTCACAGGATCATGAAGATGGTGTCTAATTAATTCTTGATTTTGTCTCTAGACCTGGGAATTTGAAAATGATTCTGGAATTTCCTTCAAACAAGTTACCTTTCCTCCAAAGGCATTTGTGCATCTCAAGAATGCAGCGAGGGATGGCTGCTCTTCCAGCAGGTCCAATATCACGAACTCTGCAGGAATCCTCACTGTGGCTAGGCACGTTCAGGCTCTCAGTCAGTCCTTTCATGGGCAAAAGCTTATTTGCTCTGCGCCTACATCACCCAGAGATTAGTTAAGCAAACCCACAAACACAACGGTTTGCGTATGAGATATCATGCTACTTGGAGTGACCTAAGATTTCTAAAAATGCTCACCCCCAGCCACTCTGAATGACTACCCAAAATGTAGTAGAGTGAGAGAGTCTTGTAAAACTAACTGGAAGAACTTGGGAGAGGCCAAAAGGAGGGAGGAGACGTCAGCCCATAATATGTCCTACCAACCTCCCAGAATCCTTCACGCTGGAATCCATCTTGGCTGAGAGAAGCACACGCCACCAGGAAGAACCCCAAGTCAGACCGAATATGGGCCAAGCAAGATGATTAGCCAGAGGCAACCCGGAAACTAACCCCATTACCGTAAAACCTGAGACTGCGAGCCACATGGCAGAGCAGTCCTCCTGGGTTCCCTTACTCTGCTGCTCTCCACCCGGGCATAAAGTCTTTTGCTTTGTCAGCAGCACGTGTGTCTCCTCACGCAATTCATTTCCGAGTGTTAGACAAGAGCCCGCTCTCGGGCCCTGGGAGGGGTCCCCCTTCCTGCAACGGTTGGATCATGCGTCTTCTGAGGTGAGGACAGGACCCCAGGTCTCCTGATTCCCATTCCATGTGCTCTTTCCACTTTATTCCACACCATCATACTACTTTTCGTGATCCTTAGGAAAGGATGTAGTTTCCTCTTTCTAGCAAGAATAGACTTTTGACCAAAAAGAAAAAGGAAAGTGCCTTGAAAACCTCAGCCTGTGTTTTCATGCAACGAGGCTCTTTTCCCATCTTAGAGAAAGGAGATTTCACCACAGGTTGCCCCTTTGTGGCAGGGAGGAGAATCAGGCCCTCTGTGGAGCCATTAACTGCCTGCTATATTGTGATTGATGGATATCAATTTCCGTGTCCATATCTCTGCTCTTTGACGTCATCCATTTGTAGACAAGCCCCCAAACGTGTAGGTTGACTGAGGGAGGGAAGACATTTCTCAGTCCAGCCCGCTGACTAAACAGCCATTAGAGTCTCTAGACCAAGATGATTCTGTTTCTCAGAGCTTTTTCTCAGGTTGCTACCCTCAGCCCGGTTTGGAGGTACTGCAGGCTCATTGACTTTCCTCCCCAAAGTAAATGAAAGCCCTCCTGCATGGTGAGCTGGGAAAGGCCAGCACCTGCTCTGACTTGCTATTCTTCTCTCTGGCGCCCTGGGGAGCGCTGCTCTGCGAAACAGGAGCTGGTCTGTGCCTGCTGCCAAGCAGGGAACCCTGATTAGGATAATGCCCAGCAGGTTTCTGCTTTCTCTTCTCCTTTCCCACCCTTAAACAAACTAGGGGATTGCGGTTGCTATGGGCCAAAATAACAAGACCTGAGGGCTTTTAATTGTTATTTCAAAGACCGGAGCCATCATCCATGGGAAGGAAAGCTAAAGAGACCGTGAAGGCGATTGTAACCTACTGAACTTAATGAATGAGAACGACTTTCTTCAAAGGATGAACAAATTTATGTTTGGAATGAAACATTCTTTGTTTTAGCCAATGTCGACCACAGTAACGCAGTCAAAGCGGATGATCTTGGGTGCAGGTGGGAACTGCTTTGGATAGGATTTGAAGTTGGAGGTAGGCAGGGCTTCAGTTCTTTCAGGATCTTTCATTTTGTTTGTTAGTACAGTTGAGAGAGCTACTTCTCCTCCCGTCTTCCTCTCCCTTCTCTTTCCCTTCCATTCCTCTTGCGTCCTCTCCTCTTTCTCCTGAAGCTGAAATGGATCCTGAATTGGAGGGTGGAGGACAACTCCTACAGTTCTCATCATCCTCCCATCAAGTCCTGCCTAAAGGCAACTTGGGTCGTTCCTGGACAAAATACTCACTCACAAGATGAGACGGGATCTACACAAGTTTGAATGTGTAATGTATGTCAACTGAAACTGATTTTCACCCCTAAATCCCAATAATAGGTCCTTTATGAATACTTTAAAAATTATTATCCATCTCATCTTGGGCAATTTTTCTTGGGGAGATGTTTTGATAAGAAAATGTGAACTGAGTGGCCAAAGTTAGACCCAGGTAAGTTAGGAGAATTACTAGGTGTGTGAGGAAGTTACAGGAGAAGGAACATGGTGGCTGTAGTTTTGTAGGTTTAAACAAACAAGCAAAAAGCTAAAAGTATGACAAAATAAAAGCAAGACCCATTCCTTAAAAATTTAAAATTAGAGCTACTGGGCTTCCCTAGTGGCGCAGTGGTTGAGAGTCCGCCTGCCGATGCAGGGGACACGGGTTCGTGCCCCGGTCCAGGAAGATCCCACATGCCGCAGAGCGGCTGGGCCCGTGAGCCATGGCCGCTGAGCCTGCACGTCCGGAGCCTGTGCTCCGCAACGGGAGAGGCCGCAGCAGTGAGAGGCCCGCGTACCAAGAAAAAAAAAATAAAATATATATATATATATGTATATATATATATATAGAGAGAGAGAGAGAGCTACCATATGATCTAGCAATTCCACTCCTGGGCATATACCCAGAGAAAACACTAACTCAAAAATATACATGCACCCTTATATTCATAGCAGCACTAATTACAGTAGCCAAGACGTGGAAGCAACCTAAATATCCATCGACAGATGAATGGATAAAGAAGATGTGGTGCATATATTCAGTGGAATACTTACTACTCAGCCATATAAAAGAATGGAGTAATGCTATTTGAGGCAACATGGATGGACCTAGAGATTATCATACTAAGTGAAGTAAGTCAGACAGAGAAACACAAATACCATATGATATCACTTCTGTGTGGAATCTACAAACCGATACAAATGAACTTATTTACAAAACAGAAACAGACTCACAGACTTCAAAAACACACTTATGGTTACTAAAGGGGAAAGGTGGGGGGAGGGATAAATTAGGAGTTTGGGACTGACATATACACATTAATATATTTAAAATTGATAATCAACAAGGACCTCTGCTCAGTATTCTCTGATAACCTAAATGGGAAAAGAATTTGGAAAAGAATAGGTACATGTATATATAAATCTGAATCACTTTGCTGTACACCTGAAAGTAACACAACATTGTTAATCAACTATACTCCAATATAAAATAACAATTAAAAAAAATTAAAAGCAAGACCCAAACAGGATAGCAACTTTATCATCCGGAATGGCTGAGCCATAATCCTGCCAAAGAGGTAAAGGTATATTAGGTGAAATATTATGTTGTTCTTTCTATGGTTTTGGTTTCTCCATTTTTTTTTTCTTTTTTGAAAAGAGAAAATCTCCCCCCTAGAGCACAGTTTGATAGGAGTTAATTAGAATAGAGTAGAATCGAGAAATGGAGGGTGTTAAGATGTTTGTGGAGACATTGCATGACCCAGGAGCTTAAAAGTTCTTAAAAGCACTTAGTTTTTCCTGCCTCTACCAGAGAGAGAGAGAGCCTCTCATTCAATCCTTTGAAGGTCTGCTACTCAGTAAGGATGTAAGTCCCAGTCTATGTGAATCAGTTCAAGTCAACACAAGTGACGACTTATGTTCTGAGCATTCAGGGGAGGCTGGAACTCTGCACAGTCCTGCTGGTAACCTTAGGAGGCTTGTGCCCACGATGACCAGATCTGCTGAGGCAGTTACAGACTGAGATTGTAGATGGAGTATGTTGATGACACATATAAGTCACTAAACCTTGTTCTCTGAAAGGAGTCTGGGGTGCTGCAGTATGGGAAGCTGTTGGTTATTACGTGATTTTTTTTTCCTCTTGGGATGCTTAGAGAAGACGAAAACCTTGGTGTGTGTCTTCAATAGTTCCTCCAACTCGTGGAGAACTGACATTTAATTCAGAGAAAGGAAAAGAAATACATATATATATATATATATATACACACACACACACACACATGCACACCATACTTATGTATGTATGTAATATAGGCATATATATGTTTCTGTGTGTAAATACCTTTGTGTGTAAAAAACACTTGTTAATGAAATTGATGTAAGTATCTTTTACTCCCTGACCCCATCTATATGTATGCCACAATTAATTAGGGCATAATTTTTCACTTTGCAAAACAGTTTTTCGTTCACAAAATGATTCCCTAGAAGGTTATAAACGAATGAACTAGTAAGCTGCCATTGGTTTCTTAAAATAGGATTTGCTAGAGTACCATTCATAGTAATTAGCATTTATAAATCTTTTCTCTTGTGCCAGGTACCGAGCTAAGAGCTTTATATGAAATATCTCATTGAAATCTTTCAGTCACCCTAGGAGGTAAGGTACTATCATTGTCCCCTGTCTTACAGAAATTGAGATTTAGAAAGTTCAATAACTTGCCCAAAGTCACACTATTATTAAGAGGTGTAGCTGGGATTTGATCCTAGCCAGTTGAATTCTAGGCCCTGTACCTACCTCTTTTAAGGGCATTTCTATATTTGGGTATCATGGCTCTTATATAAAGTGACACATCTGCACTAATAGTTTGAGCAAAGCAACGCACACAACTAAGATGTGAAGACAAATAAAAATATTAACCCTTGCTTTGGATCCAAATGCTTGGTCAATGTTTTCCTTTCTGTCATTAAGGATTCTGCCTGCTGTTTTTTTTCTTATTTTTTTTTTGAAGTTTGGAAAAATCTTATATCAAATAAATTCACTGAACTCTGTATGACCATGTGGCAAATTCTAGCACTGGGCATGGAAAGACAGACACAGTATTAAAAGAATGTGGAGAAACTGCCAATCTAGATTTTTCTCTTTGTAAGAAAGTACACGCCCCTTGATACAGAATAGACTATGCAGGGACCAAAGCGTTTGACTATTGAACCAGAAACTGTTAATTTTGATGTGATGAATCACCCTGCCTGCTCAGATCTTATGGAAGTGAGGCCAAATCCAGCATTTTGTAATACTGCCCAAGGACAAGCCGGTCCAGTACCTGCAGGCTTGGAAAATCCACTGGATCCCTCTTCCCTCCCACATATACTCCCAATAGACACACACCACATATAGAAAGAGCCACGCATGAGTGATAGACTTGGAGAAATGACCATTATTTGTTCAGTTAAAATGAAAGACAGAATGGTTTTCCTAGAAACACCAGCAAGAGAAAGGAAACCAGCAAGAGACATCCTGATTCTAGCAGGGGGATGAATGGGTGTGAGAAAATGCGAGGGAGACTTCTTGGATAAACATAACTGAGGTTAAAGGTCATGGCAGCCCCAGCCAGGCGAAAATATGGAGGAGACGGATGTGCCAGCCTGGGCAAGCTGGGTGCGATCCGTCAGGGGAAGTGAGGAGTGGGGAGCGGAAGGGGGTCCATGACCTATGCTTATCTTTTAGCTGAAGTTTTGATCTCAAGGCTGGGAAAGACGAGGCCAGAAATAAATGTTTAGGGCATGACATTCTTTCCATGTTAGGACACCACATTCTTGCTATTTGGTGACAAATGACTGAACAGCAAACTGGGTCCCGTTTATGATCTAATTCAGTAAAAATGAAACTCTGGGCAGCTGCTTCAGAGCATTCCAGGAAAGAGTTAAAGCTGAATCTTGCTGCTTCACTCTTCTCTTCCTTTTTGGTGAATGATGGGCTGGGATGCTGAACTGGCGGTCTTCCAGGGGTGGTTTTTCTCCCTTTCTCTGGATTTTGTTTTCTGCCTTCATGGAAGAGAGCAGCTCTCTGGCCCTACCTCTTCCCCTTGGCTTGAAATTATTCATGATGAGCATATACCTTCTATCTGAAGGCTGCAGATAGAAAGGAAAAGAAGTGAAAATAATTACCACTTTAGAAAAACCGGAGAGAGATGGACTGAGCTTGTGGGTGTGTCTGGGTGTGCGTGTTCCGTGTAGGAAGTGTTTGAGAGGAGTCCAGTTAGGGGAACTTGTTGCAATAATTCTCCAACTGCCTGAACAAAGCTTCCAATAATACATGGTGACATTTACACAAATATTTGTGGTTGTGCTTTCCATTTCTTCTTATAGGAAACAAGTGAGATTTTGAAATGCTTGAGTGGTGTGATCAGTAGACAGTAGTGGGAAAGAATTTCCCTGAAACTCGACTTGCAATCAAAATAAGGAAGGAACATCTGAAAGAACTGAGGTATTTCAGCTAATCAGGATATGGCACTTTCCGACATCTGGATGTCCAAACAAGTGTTTTGAATTCAATACTATTAACATGTGTCACTTTAATGAATATTTTCCCTTGGAGCCAATGGGGTAGTTACATTTTTGGCAATCACCTCGTGGTCTGCTGCTTACATTACCTGACCCACAGGCCATTTTCCTTGTGTTGGCTGTGGGAAGGAAAACAAAGTGGAAAATATCTCAGAACCTGGAAAACTGTATTGAAAATGCAACTCATCTTTTAATTGAACCACTTCAAATAGAAGCTCTCTAAGGACGATTTTCTCACCGTTCTTGTGACATCATATGTAACAAAAAGAATCAGTTCTCTTTGTATCAAAAAGATGGGGAAAAAATCCCACAAGATGAGATGGGATTTTTTTTTTTTTAAGCCTGAAATAGAAGGTCAGGTCTCTGAATATGTGAGTACCTGTGTATATATGAGTGGATATGCATATGTGTATGCGTATAGGTGAGTATGTTTCCCATTAGACATTAGCTCATTGAGGTAGTTCATCAGAATGCTTTCAAAGGCATGGACTTTGGAATCACAGGCCAAAGGTTACATCATTCTCTAGCTGAACAATCTCTGACAGATTGCTTCGTCTTCCTTGGCCTCAGTTTCCTCATCTGTGAATGGAGATACGAGCAGCACCCATCTCCTAAGGGTGCCATGAAATAGGACCTGGGATGTGATTTGCACAGTGCCTGATATAAAAAGCTCTCAATCACAACCTTGGGTATCATTGATTGGAGAGCTCTCCCCTGCACAGCTCCTGGAGGAGTTCGTGGTTTTGTTGTTTTGTTTTTAAATAAAGTGGGTGTTCCATCTGTGTTGTGGATTCTCTGACTCATGGCAGCATGTGGATTTTCGTTTCAGAGAAGCCATCCACTTACTTGGCCAGGACGCCTGCACTACTTCCCATCTGAAGGCCCAGGGGCACACAGAGCACAGATCCACTGTGCTATCACTGCAGTTACATGTGTGCAGAAGGGGCTTCTACCCTCCTACACGCCATCCAGTCCAGGGTACAGAGAGTCCTCCACAGATGGGAAGGAAGGGAGCCAGGTCTAAGGAATGTGATGGACTCTAGGTCCAGGGGATAATTTTATTTCAAACTGACTTTGAATTCCATTGAGTAGCTGCTGAAATTCCCATGTGTTGCACTAAGAAGCAGTAAAAGACAGACTGAGAAGGCACACCGCCTTTGCATTCGAGAGGCCATTACCACACTGGGTTGGTGTAATACTTTCTGGTGGGGTATTCCTTCTGACTGCTCGTGATGGCCACTTTCCAGCTACCGCTCCTATCTTCAAACTCCATGTTTTCTATACTCCCTTTGTAGGGAAATATATTTGGAAAGCTGGGTCAGTTATGGCTTCAGAGTAGTTTACTTATGCATTCACCAAATCCTCATTGAATATCCTTCTAGGTGGCAGGCACAATGCTAGATACTGGGAGAAGAGAGTCATTTAAGACGCTGTCCCTAATTTCAAAGTGTTCCCAGTACAGTTAAGAAGAAAGGCAAGTAAATTAGTGATTTCAGAATGGGGTGGCAGAGCCTGGGATGAATGTAGTAGCACAAGATTTATGAGATGGCAGGCAGAAAGAAGAGAGGCTAAGTAATGTGTCCAGGGTCATAAAGCTTGTATGGGGTGGAGGCAGGGTTCAAGCCTGGTTTCTCTGACTATGAAATCGTACACACTAAGATATATGCCTCTTTCTTGGGTTGCCTGCATCAAAGATTTTAACAGATAACTAAAAAAAGTATCCTTCAGTTCTGAGATGAAAGTTCTACAATCATACTAATGTGGGCTTTGTCAGTGAAACATTTTAAAATTATACATTATCTTTAAGACACAAAAGTTAACAGTGCATTGTAGTGATAGGGACCAGGCTGATAGAGTGGCAAAGGCCAAGACATACAACCAGATAAAAAATAAAAATCATTGACGGTGCACCTGTCATATCTGTATCAAATTGCACATTCACGGGGCCTTCGGAAGTTTCTTTCATCAGTTAGGATTGCGTTAGGCTGCATGTAACAGACACAAGGCATGGTGGCTTCAATTAGGGCTAAAGTGGTAGTTCAGGGCTGGTGTAGCCACTCAAAGAATCCACCGAAGGCACAGGCTTTTTCTCGCTCCCTATCCCATGGTTCTGGGCATGTGGTTTTCAACC
Source organism: Phocoena phocoena (assembly GCF_963924675.1). Taxonomy (NCBI): domain Eukaryota; kingdom Metazoa; phylum Chordata; class Mammalia; order Artiodactyla; family Phocoenidae; genus Phocoena; species Phocoena phocoena. Next base: position 170,204,752 of record NC_089219.1, on the reverse strand, counting down.
TCATGGTTGCAAGGTGACTCCTTTGACCTCCAGGGAGTGCATTGACCTTCGAGACTGAGAAAAAGGGAGAAGAGGTGAGGGCAAAAGATACCAAGACACCTGCCAGCTGACGCTAGCGGGAAAACAACCTTATTCCCTTCCACTTTATTTTGTCGTCCCATGCTGGGTAATACCACCACGTGGAGCTGCAAAGATTCTGGGAAAGTGAATGCTTTTCCTGGGCTGAACTGCTGCCCTAAACAGAATCTGGGCCCTGTTAGTAACGAGGAATAAAAGAATGCACATTGGGTAGGCAGCCAGCACCGTCTGCCGCGTTCCCTTAAGTAGGTTAACTATTCGCGTCAACTCTTGTTTAAACCATTTGTCTCCTCACAAAACTCGTTAAAATATATGTCAGGCAAGAATTCAATTCAACTCAGTCTTGTCTGAATTATCACATGGTCTAAATAAGTTGAGTCTGAATTACAGAATTTGATGGAACAAGGGGAGCAGATAACTTTTTACCGCTCTTGGGTGGCTGCCACCCCAAAAGGTTCTTTCTGGTGAGACTGAACCAGTTTCCCAGTTATTTTATGCTTTCAAATGAAATATTACTACACTCCTTATATTATCTGGGTTCTCTTTCATTCCTAATTTGTGCCAATAGTTATGTTCATTGGTTTGTAATAAAAGTTTCTATAAAATATGCCTTGGATTTAGCCTAAAAATTAACAGAAGAAGAACTGAACAGAGTGTGAATACAGAAACCAAAGAGCTCAATAATGAATCACTCAACACATATTTATTGAGTGTTTGCCACAGCCAAGGTAACGACTTTATAACACAAACCTTTATTATTTCCCTTAGCACCTGGCATACTGTACTGTAAGTGATGCCCAGTGGTGTTGCTGCCTGAAACAGCTGCATCCATCAGGGGATTTAATTGGTCAGATAAACAGTGTAATTTCATCTATCATCATCATCAACATCGTCATCATTATAGTTTTTATTAGTGGGGAATATTTGCTTTAAATATTAGTTCTAAAATGAAGTGGCTGTGAGCTGGGATTGTGCACGAGGACGAGTGAAAGCTCTGGGCCGCTCCGGAGTTCTGGAAAAGAAATGAAAAGAGTAGAAAAGAAACTATCACCCTTGATGGCCCAGAGGCGAATCTTCCAGACTTTGGGTACTGCCATTCTGATGGCTGATTACTTTGATTCCTTGTACTGCAAAGCTGCTGAGTGTGGTGCATAGAACAACGAACATTTTGCGATAAGACATGTGCAGAAGGTCAACTCTATTTGCAATAGTCCGTGTGGAAATGGGCCCGTTTGCAGATTGGAGCGCCTAACTCTGAAGGCTGAGCAAATCAAGCCCCAACTGCAAGGTGTGCTTGAAACCAGTCAAGGAGAACTGAAATGTCAACACCTTTTGAAAGAAGTCCTTGTGATACAAATGTCAACAGATCTATTCATTCCCTTATTTATTTATTTAACAAATATTTATGGAGGCCCGGCCACTTGCCTGGTACTATGTTCTATGCTATGAAAATGGCAGGAGACAAAAACCAAGTTCCTGCTCGCATAGAGCGTCCACTCTCTGGAGAAGCCAGACCATTGACTAAAAAATAGGCACACACATTAGAGAGTACCATGTCCTCAGAAGTCAAATAAAGCAGGAGAGAGGACGGAGAGTGCTGAGTAGTGGTGGGAGCGGGGTGCTGTTTTAAGATGGGCTAGTTAGGGATGGTCTCTCTGATAAGGGGATATTTAAACAGAGACTTGAAGGAACTTAAGGAGGGACGCATATGTCTCTCTGGGAAAAGACATTTCTATAAAGGAAGGCAAAAGAGACAGGAGCTGCTTGGCTTGTTTGAAGAAGATCTGACAGGAAGACAAGGTGAAACAGGGTGGCCCAGAGAGCTGCTGTAATAGTCTAGGATGACAGCAGCGGGGACCAGAGTCAGGGCAGTGGACATGTCAGAGTGATACCAGTGATTATCTCTGAGTGTTAAGGTTCTGGGCTGTTTTTCTGTTTTTTGTTTTTAAAAATACATTTCCAGGCTTTGCCCATTTTCTATAAAGAATACATTACTCGTGTAATTAGAGGAAACAAATATTGCCCCCTCTCCCAATCTGGCATAATTGGAAAAAAAATGGCTTAGAGTAGAGGTCACCCAGGATCAGACTTTAGAATTCAAATTTAACAATATCTATTTGTGGGGCTTCCCTGGTGGCTCAGTGGTTGAGAATCCACCTGCCGATGCAGGGGACACGGATTCGTGCCCCGGTCCGGGAAGATCCCACATGCCCGTGCCGCAGAACGGCTGGGCCCGTGAGCCATGGCCGCTGAGCCTGCGCATCTGGAGCCTGTGCTCCGCAACGGGAGAGGCCACAACAGTGAGAGGCCCGCGTACCGGCAAAAAAACAAACAAACAAAAAAACCCTATATCTATTTGTGATTCCTAGTAAATTTGGTCAAGCACTTATATAAAATTTTAAGAACACGTTTCAATAACGCAGGGGATAATGAAAAGTGGAAAAATGGCAAGGAAGGGAGAATAACAGGTTAAAAGAGGTGAGGAATTAAAAAATATTCGGCAAAGAGAAATGTGACATTTTAAATAGCAATACTAATAGGCTGCCCGAGAACTAGTCTACTGTTTGAGAGGATGCTTTTTTAATGTAAAATTTCTTTTTGAGAAACTTTTCTTAAAACTTTATTTAAAAATATGGAAGAATATAAGAATTGAACTAATCCCTTTCCTTTAGGGTGATTTATTACTCTATAAGGAAACTTCCATTTGAAAATTTGGGAGAACAAAAGAGAACATCATACAATAAGGTGAACAAGCTTGTCACTGAACCATTTAAAACATTCTGGAATATAAAGAACCAGGTAGCACATGTAACAAGGCAGACGGTGGTCCACTCTGCAAGGTTTTACAGACCCCAGTAGGGATCCCCCCACAGTTTTATTGAGATAGAATTGACATACATCACTGTATAAGTTCAAGGTGTACAACATAATGGCTTGACTTACATATATTGTTAAATGATTACCACAATTAGTTTAGTTAACATTCATCCTACCATATAGATTCAATAAAAAGAAAAAAAAGAATTTTCTTTTTTTGTGATAAATCTTAGAGTTTGCTCTCTTAACATCTTTTATATATATATATATATATATATATCATACAGCAGTGTTAACTATAGTTATGCTGTAAATTACCTCCCTAGTACTTATTTATCTTACAGCTGGAAGTTTGTACCTTTTGACCATTTTCCTCTAATTCCTCCCACTGCCCACATCTTGCAACCACAAATCTGGTCTCTTTTTCTATGAGGTCTTAATTTGTGTTTAGACTCCACATATAAGTGAAATCATACAGTATCCGTCTTTCTCTGTCTGACTTGTTCATTTAGCAGAACTCCCTCAAGGTCCATCCACCTTGTTGCAAATGGCAGGATTTCCTCCTTTTTATGGCTGAATGATATTCCATTGTATATGTAGTCGGCTCTCTGTATCTGTGGATTTGTCATCTGTATATACGGAGGGCCAACTGTGGCACGCCATTTTATATGAGAGATTTGAGCAACCATGGATTTGGTATCCCCAGGAGTCCTGGAACCAGTCATCCAGGGAAACCAAAGGACGACTGTATATATTCCTTTATCCATTCATCTGTTGACACTTAAGTTGTCTCCATAAGACCTTATTAGGGATTTTGGTCTTTATCCTAAAAGCAGTGGGAAACCTTTTATTTTTTAATTAATTAATTTTTGGCTGCATTGGGACTTTGCTGCTGCGTGCGGGCTTTTCTCTCTAGTTGTGGCGAGCGGGGGCTACTCTTCGTTGCGGCGCGCGGGCTTCTCACTGTGGAGGCTTCTCTTGTTGCGGAGCACAGGCTGTTGGTGCATGGGTTTTAGTAGTTGTGGCACGTTGGGCTCAGTAGTTGTGGCTCGCGTGCTCTAGAGCACAGGCTCAGTAGTTGTGGCGCACGGGCTTAGTTGCTCCGCAGCACACGGGATCTTCCGGACCAGGGCTCGAACCCATATCCCCTGCTTTGGCAGGCAGATTCCTAACCACTGCGCCACCAGGGAAGCCCTGTTTTAAGGTGACTCTGTTCAAGTCACCTTCTGTTTTAAGGCAGAAGGTGACTGGAGCAGAGCTGTGTTTCAAAGTTTCACTTTAAAAACAAACAAGGAAGTAAACAAAAACAAAGGTCATGACAGAAAGATGTGTCTGATGAAATCCACAAGAGAACGAAGAAACACACACTCAGAAATGCAAATACCACAACATATAGGGCAAAGTAAGTACATATTCATCAGAAGATGACTCGTGTGAGTCTCAGAAGTCACAAAATAACACTGGGAAGCAAGAGTAATCAGAACATACAAATATTCACTAACAAACTGACCAGGTAGCAAACCCATGCTCCAGTCTCTCATGAAGTCGCCCTGGGCTCCATCACTGCTATTCCATCCTTCTCCATCTCACGGTGTCTGTCTCTCACTATCAGTTGTTTACAGTTCCATGTGCACACAGAATGACTTTGCAAGTGTTGCAAAATACACAGGGTTTCATAAAGTCAATGAAAGTGATGTTGGAGAAATCCAACAAGCATGTTCCTTGACAGTGAGGACCTGCCAGAGTCTGACTGTCACAGGGATCATTGTGGCTGACTCGCCGACTTTTCCCACTGCAAACGATTAGTCTAAACCTATCATGGTAATCTGCCCCTCTTCTCTTACCACTTATTTATCTAAGAATGATTTGAGTTAGGCAGGATTTTTTTTTTTTTTTTGCGGTATGCGTGCCTCTCACTCTTGTGGGTCCTCCCGCTGCGGAGCACAGGCTCCGGACGCGCAGGCTCAGAGGCCATGGCTCACGGACCCAGCCGCTCCGCGGCCTGTGGGATCTTCCCGGACCGGGGCACGAACCCGTGTCCCCTGCATCGGCAGGCGGACTCTCAACCACTGCGCCACCAGGGAAGCCCGAGTTAGGCAGGATTTAAAAGATGAATACTTTAGGGTTTATCTTTTTGAGATTTTCACATTTTGAAAATTTTACTTTGATGCTGAGAGGTAGAAAGAAAAACAGTAATATTAATTTATAACCAGAACCAGTTTTTTTCTGCTTAGTTCAATTAAAACTAATAACATTAGTGGGTATGAATTATCCTAGATGTTTGCAATACTGGGATCTGTTACTATAGGTAAGCCGTACCTGATTTATCCATGCAGGAAGGCACAGACTAATTTTAAGCAGGAGACAGCACATAATAGTTCAGAGACTGAGGAAAACACCACTGGGAATACCCATTACAAGTTAGGGGTCAGAGATGAGAGGGTAAGCAAGCATCACTCCTTCTCTTGGGAAGACTTTACAGGGAAAAGTCTAAGTCTACAGATACAGTTGGGATACCACTTGGGAAAATCAAGTCCAATAGAAGGGGAGAGAAAGAAGGGGATGTAGGAATTCAAATTTCAGTATTGACAAGAGGTCACTTAACTGGGTATCATGATTGAGGGTCCACCTCCGCCTTTGATTTTCATTCCCTGATCTCCCATTTCTTTGACTCACTCCTTATTCTTGTAAACCATGGAAGCAGTGGTCCCCAGATCTCCATGTTGGTTCGTCTGTTCTCTCTGTGGATTCCCATAAGTTAATAACCCCTTCTTTCTGTCTTGTACTCTAAACTACCTTGTTCTTCCTCCCTATAGATAATCTTTTTTTTTTTTTTTTTTTTTGCGGTACGCGGGCCTCTCACTGTTGTGGCCTCTCCCGTTGCGGAGCACAGGCTCCCGACGTACAGGCCCAGCGGCCATGGCTCACGGGCCCAGCCGCTCCGTGGCACGTGGGATCTTCCCGGACCGGGGCACAAACCCGTGTCCCCTGCATCGGCAGGCAGACTCTCAACCACTGCGCCACCAGGGAAGCCCCAGATGATCTGTTTTGAAGGCACTTGCAACCAACTAACTAAACATTTCAAATCCGAGACTCCTATACTAGTAGCTTTTAACTCTGACTTCACACTAGAAAGGTTGGAAGAGGTTTTTAAAAGTGCCAATGTCTCGTCAGCTTGGAGAGATAGGAATTGAATTGGTTTGGGTTAGACATTTGCGATTCTATTGTGCACCAGGGTTGAGCAAACCTAACCCAGCCCTGGGTGCTGGCTCCCTTTCCATTGTTCCCCGTGATGTTTCTTTTTTTCTTCCCTCCTTGGCCTCTGACTTCACAACCACAAAACAAGATGGAAACTCTCTTGCTCTAAGCACTAGTGTGCAGCCAGCAGGAAGATGTCCTGAGGCATGATTTCTATCGTGGCATTATTCTTTCCAGAATTCAGTGTTGACTTCCGGACATAAACTTTAAAGAATCAGAGTTATTTACTAGACAACAGATCCCGAGGCCCCTTATCCACTGACCTTCCCAGGGCCTTTCCCATCCCCCCTTACAACATGGTCTATGTTTTCACTCTCAAACAAAAGGAGGCTCTTGATCGTTTTATATCCTCTTCTTCTCATGTCTCTAACCATCATCCAGCCTATTTTCCTTTTCTTTAAATTAGATCTTTACCCTCTGTTACTTTTCCAAACTTGAGTTGCATTTTCCTTTGCTAACAGTATCTGGGTCTAGTCACTTCTCGCATAACTGCTCAGTGAAGACCACTCAGTCTGTATTTACATGGTTCTGCTTTTGTGCTTTTGAATTGTTTATTTGTTGTCTTTTGGCATCTCTATGACATTTTTTGTTTGTTTGTTTTTTGCGGTACATGGACCTCTCACTGTTGTGGCCTCTCCCGTTGCGGAGCTCAGGCTCTGGACGCGCAGGCTCAGCGGCCATGGCTCACGGGCCCAGCCGCTCCGCGGCATGTGGGATCTTCCCGGACCGGGGCACGAACCCGTGTCCCCTGCATCGGCAGGCGGACTCTCAACCACTGCGCCACCAGGGAAGCCCTATGACATTTTTTTAACTTTCAAATGTTAAGAAGTGGGTACTGTTTATGCCTCCTAATCCAATAAATGTTCTCTATACAGAAGGCACTCAATGAATGGTGACTTGACAGCCAGTTCTCTGTTGATCAAGTGTGACTCCTTGATCCTTTCTGCCGGCCAAGTCCAAAATACAACTCTCTTATCTACTACACGGACTGGTCTGCATAGTCATCTGCCCAGACCCTGAGATTGGAATCCTTTAATGTGGAGAACACTATCTGTGGGCACAAGTATGGTTTGGTGCAGGACCAAAAGTACTTCCCACGCTGAGCACGCAAGTTTTTGGTTTCTAGCCAAAGGCAATTATGGGTAGAATCTGGAACTGTTTGTGATTCTAAGTTTCGTGTCCTTTATGCTTTTCTCCAAGAGCTACCCCATTTCTAAGGGATTAGCATCAGAGCAGCCATTGGCTGCTGTGGTTGTTTAGCAATCCACAGACATTTTGCGTTGTTTGAAGTGGTGTTTGAGTCTGCATCTTCTCTGCTCACCTGAATTATAATTGGCTGATCTCTGCTAGCCATATGTAAAAGCCACCTGCTTCTCTCCAGGAGTCTGAACTATACGATGCATCATGGTATTTTGTGCTAACTCAAATTGTTCGGTATTTGCTTCATATCTGAATGTAACTCCTTGAGGGTGGAGAAGACTCTTTTATAGCCCTACCAAGTCTGGTACAGCTGGTGATCGCGGAATCTTTGTGACTTACCTGAGCAATTGGACCAATGAAGCATGGAATTATCAAGGTACAGGAGGCAAAGGATGCCTTAGAATCACCTGGAAGCCTTTTTGTTAAGACACTGATTGCCCGGCTCTGTCCTCAGAGTTTTTGATTCAGTAGGTCTGGGTTTGGCTGGAGGATTTGCATTTCTAACAGGTTCCCAGGGGCGGCTGCTACCGCTGGTCTGAGGATCACACTTTAAGAATCACTGTCCAAGACAATACCTGAAAGCCAGCTTTTCCTTTGGGAGGTTGCCAGGCAGAGTGGTATCTTGTGTATCTTCAAAATTCTGACCCTAATTCTTGCCTAGAGAGTGGTGGTCCAATCTGCATTCCGTAAGCCTGTGGGAATGAGGTCTCTACCTGCCCTGCGGAGACTGCTGGGCTTCTTATGCAACTGAGAAGGCAGGGGGAGCTGTCAAGCTTTGTCAGATCCACTTAAGAGTAGATATCAGGACACTGGTGATTGGAACAATCAATATGGAAGTACTAACTGGGAGTCTCCATGGTGTAGCAACTCTGCATTAGCAGTGCCCCAGCACTGCATGGAACAGTTTGCGCTTTTGGCCCTTGACAGGGCCAACCATGGGCAAGGTTAGGAAGTCCTCCAAATTTTTCTTCAGTGCTCTTGACTTCTCCATCCTATGGCTCCTTTCTCCCAGTGTCTATCTTTTCTATCAAATCTTATGCTTTGAAAAGGAATTAGTGTCCGTGATCCTTAAAGCCTTCTGCTCCTGAGCCTAGGGAGAATGACCGCCACCAAGAGCCACTGTCATATGGGTGTGTGTCATGTCCTTCAGGTTCCTGAGGTGGAAACAGACCAGGTGGAGAACCATCGTCCTATTCAAGATGTCGCTTTACTAAACAGTTGCATTCTCACGTTGATTCTCATCCCTACGTGGTGATTGAAAGGCTCTCTCCTATACAGAAGTAACTTCAGGCATCAACAAGTGGGTAAGGGAGACTAAGGTGCCTTAAACAGCTACCCCATCCACACGTGGAAAAGATTGTCCCTGGGTTCAAATTTATACTAAAACTGGTATTACTTCCCTTTGACATGTGGCATCAAAATAATCAGCACAGACACACCCCACGTAACTTCCCTTTGAAACCAATTTTTCTTGTTATAGAAAGCAACAGGGCAACAACCCTCAGCCAGCCTTCATAGCATTTTGTCGTGATAAAAATGTTCTGAGAGCCCAAGTTAGATGAACTAAATCTTTTTTAAAAGATTTTTTTTTTTAACCATTTGAACCTCAGAGAAGAAACTGCAAACACCCCAGGAAAGAAAAGGACCCCCTTCAGCTCTCCTGGGATTCAACAGTGTGGCTCCGGCATGTCTAGGGATTTCAGCTCTGATGCTGAGACCATAGAGCAAGGAAGGAACACGTATCAGTCCCCTGATAAGGAGGAAGCTTGAAACAGCAGGAACAAAGGAGAGCTTATACCATCCATAGAATATGAAGTGATGACAAGTAGAGCAAAATGAAGTTGAGAGTGAAAAGGAAATTGCACAAGAGGGCAGGATAAAGAAATCCGAAATAGCCCTTAGTTTCAGTTTCTAGGAGAAGAAAAAATTCAAAGAATATCCCTACCTTTCAAAGGTGTTTGTTCAAACATAATGGCCCCACTTAGCCAATGTGAGCTCTTTATCTCAGCATCTAACCCACTTGGATTTGCTCATGAGAGCTGAAAATCGGAGACTTTCCTGGTGAGGTTTTCAGAAAACTCTGCTGTTGGCTTGAAGGGCGGATCACAGCTCTCTGTTCCGTTACTGCTGGAATGGGTGACTGTGCGCTATTTCTTACAGTAAATGGGAGCTTCTTATACACACTTTTCTCAGCAGTATTATAGGGAGAGGCCACACCCCTTCCAGGAGGAAAGACAGGGACAGCTGAATGATATTTGGTGAATCTAAACCACCTAAGATGTTTATTTTATTATTATTTTCTATTACTTATTTCTTTAATTGAAGTATAGTTGATTTATAATGTTATATCAGTTTCAGGTATACAGCGCAGTGATTCCCTGTTCTTACAGATTATACTCCATTAAAGGTTATTACAAGATAGAGGCTAAAATTTCCCCGTGTTACGTGATATAACTTTGTTGCTCATCTATTTTATACATAGTAGTTTGTATCTCTTAATCCCGTACCCCTATCTTGCCCCTCCCCCTTCCCTCTCCCTGCGGGTTTGCTGTCTATATCTGTGAGTCCGTTTCTGTTTTGCTATATACATTCATTTGTTTATTTTAGATAATGCACTCTCTTCTCAGATAAACGTTACAGGCTTCACGCAGATTACATCCTCTATCATCTGCTTAGCTTTATCTTTATGGGCACTTTCAGGAAACATCTTAACATTTGTAAGAGACAGAGCTAGGATTCCAACCAAGACCTCTCCATGCCAGACACTGTGCTATAAGCTGCATATAATTAACTCATTACATTCTGATAAAAACAGAATGAAGTGGCTATTTTTGGTCCTGTTTTGATGTGAGTGAATTGAATCAAAGAGAAGTTAATTTGTTCAGCCCAAGGTCACAAATCTTATAAGCAGCAGGATTCATACTATGGTATGTAAGATTACAAATGCCTGCATTTTTCCCGGTGGCAGCAACATGTGAGCAATGTAACCAGCCAAGGGGTCTGCGAGGAAATAGGAAATTAGATACTTGTTGAGACTTGGTAATTAATCCTACCCTTGTCTTCCTCTATATTCTAAACCAGATAGACAAATGAATAAGATAAGATAAATGAATATTGGCTTTTGGATTGGAAATAGCAGATTGAAAAACATGGCTTAAAGAAGAGGCTGTAATCCGGTTTCCTAACTGCTTTTCCATAAGTCGAACCAATTTATGACCGCACAGAGTATGGCAGGCTGTGCCTCGCAGGGGCAGAGATGGAAAGCATGCTTGAATGTGCTGGAAGGGGCTAGGTGATACACATTCTGTTCCTTCTTCCATTCCCGCCAATCTGATAATTCACCCTTTCGCTCTTAGGGAGTGAATGAAAGATAGAAAGGACAAAAACATTTCCCTCATTTTTCCCTTTTTGGGAGTGAAATGGAATTTTCCTCCCTTCCAAGGAAATATGAGGAACTAGGACTTAAATATCCCCTTAAAAGTAATGAAATCTTTTTAGAAGTTTCTGTTTTGCACCTGAAAGAAACATTCAAGATTGCTTCTGGTTGAGCTGAGTTGATTTGCAAGCCTATACATTTTGTGATCGTAAGCAACGCCCTAGCTTCTGAATTGCAAAAATTAATGTTAGCTCTTCTGCTCAGAGTGAGCTAACTCTGCGCTTCGGGTAATCAAGTGAAACAACCAGCCATTTCAGTGAAGGAAAGCAGTGAGGCCAACGACTTAGTGGACTGACCAAAAAAAGAAATGAGAGGAGTAGATTTCAGATGTATTGACATGTCATTTGCTTCTGTTCCAAGGTGGAAAAAAGAAATCAGTCAGGAACATTTGGTTGAGAATGAGGGTTTGAATGCAAATGTAGCTGAACACAAGGGGATAGCCAATGAAAGACATAAATATTTAAAAAGATGATGTAAAAACCGCAGACAGATACACAAGTGAAAGATGCCTTTGATGTTGGTAAAGAATGCCGACTCATTTGGTTGAATCCTTAATAATGAGACCACAACAGACACACTTTTCACCTTGCTCAGGGATGAACTCATATGTTCAGACTGTGGAGAACATGGAGTGTGAGTCAGCTGCATCATCTTTGGGTTTAAACCAGAGTCACTTAATTGAGGTAGGTGATGACGGTAGAGTTCCAGGTTGACACTTTTTTTTTTTTTTTTTTTTTTTGCGGTACGCAGGTCTCTCACTGTTGTGGCCTCTCCCGTTGCGGAGCACAGGCTCTGGACGCGCAGGCTCAGCGGCCATGGCTCACGGGCCCAGCCACTCCGCGGCCTGTGGGATCTTCCCAGACTGGGACACGAACCCGTGTCCCCTGCATTGGCAGGCGGACTCTCAACCACTGCGCCACCAGGGAAGCCCCCAGGTTGACACTTTTTAAAGCACATTATGGTTAATATTTAAATTACATGATGTGCAAACTTCTCTCTCCCTTACCAGTAAAGTTGCTTCCTTTGAGATGCTAAAAAATTAAAAAATAAATCACATGATGTGTTTCTCATGGTGGAGCTCCATTTTCCACTAGTATAAGGTCAAGAGTCTGACTTCAGTAGGTTGTGAACAGTTTCTCAATAGAGCCAAGATCTGTGGAGCAAATTTGAACATTTGGTTGATTAATATTTACTGAGAGCTCTCTTCATACTCCTAGCTATTCAGAACATCCTCTGACTTGGTGACTGTTCTCTTTCATCTTGAAAACACATAAATCAGTCCAACCACATGAACAGCTGGCCCTTGACTGGAATCGGAGACTGGACGGTAGTTCCAGGGCTGGCCTTCACCTCTCCCTGATCCTGGGAAAGTCACTTCATTTGTTCATGTAACAAATATTTTAAGCACTTGAATCAGGCCCTGTTTTTCACGCTAGGCGTGAGTTCTGCTTTCATGGAATTGAAAACTGAGTGAAGACAGACAATTAAACACGTAGCGACAGTCAAGTGCATTAAGTGCTGTTTTAGGGGACGTGTAGGAGCCCGTGGCAGTGCAGAGAAGTAGCCCTACGAGGTTAGATAAAGTTTTCTCATGCTTTAAGCTGAGACTTCAAAGGTTAAATGAATGTTTGAGGAAAGTGTGTTTTGCAAAAAGGAATTGTATCTTATTAGCCAGGGAAACAAGGAGAGCTGCTAGCAGGATACTTGTTCAGAGAATTCCAGTTTGCTGGGAACACGGAGTGTGAGGAAGGATGCTGGGGGTTTGGGGAGATTGCAGGCAGGGTTAAGAGAAATGTGGTGGAAAACAAGCCCGGAGAGGAAGGTAAGATCTTTGGTTTCTTCAAACACAAAATAGGAACAGTAGTATCCACGTCACACACATATTCTGAGAATCAACGGAGGAAATGTATGCAAGACTGTTTTGTAATCGATAAAGCATCGAGCAAAGACAAAATACCTATTCCTAGCATGCTGGCAGTAGATGTTGGTTTACTTTTCCAGGAGTATCCTGCTTTTGTACAGATCTATGCTCTGGTAGTCTTTTTGAATAAAGTTGCAAATTGCCAGTGATGTACTATATTTGTGAATTTGTTTTCTATCTCCTGATGCATTTTCATAGAGGTCTTTATTAATTAATTTTGGCAACGTTGGGCACACAACGCCAACCAAAGAGACAGTTTCCAGAACCTTCCAATCATATCATATAGTCAATCATCTCAAATAGAGGTGGACTTAAAACACACCAGGGCAACTGTGCTCTGCTCTAATCACCTTACATTCTAGATCCTCTCAGTGGAGACTTGAATCAAGCTTCCAAAAAAATGTTTAAGTCCCAATTTAATTCGCTCTTTCTGATTTTGTTCCCAAGAAGAATAAAGTTTAGTAACGTGTTGCGAGCAACTTTCTTCAGAATAGCCAGCCAGTATTTCTCCTCTGTTGGATAAAAGCAAACCCTAGGTTTTTCACACCCAGTGTGTGACTCATGTCACTGGGCAAGCTGATGATTATTTTCATATTTTCTTTCTCTGATAAGAAAGACTCAGAACAGGTGAATGTTCAGAGCCTGTAGAAATGTTTCACTCTGACTTCAAATGAATTTTGTGTTTTCAGAAGAAAGGCGTGTGTAGTGGGTGGATGACTTCTCAGACTCTCAGTACCTGGTTTTCAAGCTGTCAAGCTTCCTGAATAGAGAACGTGAGTGCAGTTTGAAGCCCGAGAAAGGATGCAAAGAGGCGATTGACTTTTAGACCGTTACTCACAATTCCCATATTTCTCTTAAGAATTCAGAAAGGGAAGTGCCCCCAAAATAAAACATTATGCTCAGGACTGATACTATAGCATTTATGAAGACTTATCTGGATTGTACTTTTTGGCATTGACGGGTTTTATTATTTTTTGGCATCACTCATGCCTCTTTAACTTTGAAGGGTTTCCCTTTTATACCTGGAAGGTTGGGGAGGGCAGTGAAGTGTCTTGAGTTTGTGGAGGTTCCATAGTGAAAGGCAAATTGAGAAGGGCAATGCAGTACATAGGATCAGCTACTTTGGGAAGTTAGTGGAGGCAGATGATGTATTTTCTGCTCTTGGGAAGCCTGGTTAGCTGTGGCTTTTGAGAACCTCACTCTGGGAATGTGTGCGTGTGTGCGTCTGTGTGTGTGTGTGTGTGTGTGTGTGTGTGTGTGTGTGTGGCGCAGGAGGTGAGGTGGCCAACAAAGGGGCCAAGGCAGTGGGATTAAGAAGAGGTTTTGAAACAAGGCCCCAGGACCGGAATTGTTAGAACATTAGTTCCCAAATATCTGCTCTCCCCTCTTTGGCAGAATACCTGGGAGGCTCAGATGTCCTTTCTTGGAAGCTAGTGAAATTCTTTCATTATGGTTGTTGAGGCCATCAAGTGCTCATAGCCATAGCTGTTGCTTCTGTAGCTCTGCCTGGTGGCCTGGGGTGGGGGTGGGGGGGTTGGGGGGCGCCTCGCAGTCGCCAGTGGCCTGGCCTGCTTGTTGTGCCCTGTCCCTGCTGGGGTTGGCCGGTGTAGCTCTGATGGCTATACCGCCCCCACGTCACGCCTGTCCCCACGTGGTCCTCACTGCCTCACCGTCCTTGTCCTTTGCAGGGTGGCTGGGAGGGGAGGCCCGCTTCCAACCAAGGGTTACAGATCTTATCCAACTGTGACAGCGGCCTGGCTCTCAGTTACTTGCAGCGCCCCCTAGCGTTACTACACTCCTTTTGATTGTGTCCCCTACGTGCCTCTTGAAGTTCAGGTTCCCACAGATGAGGGTGGGGATCGCCGAGGACTGTCAGGTATAGCAAGTAAAAATAGAAGATGACCAGTTAAATATGAATTTCAGATAACCAAATAAAGAACGTTTTAGCAGGAGTATGTCCCAAATGCTGCATAGAACACACTTACACTAGAACATTCTTCAATTCCCAAGCATTCAAATTTAACTGGGTATTCTACATTTTACCCGATAACCCTATAGGTATTAAATCCAAATGAATGATCTTCCCACCTCCAGGCCCCTTATCACACTTACCATGTAATTGGCATAACAGATTACACATGAAAAAGAAAGAAATTGCCCCTTTTCCTAGGCATATTAGCTGCCATAAATGGGTACATTTATAAGGGAATTACTCTGAGCAATGCAGGGGTGGGCCAGGGCTGAGTTAATATACTTATAAAGGATACATTTTCCTTAAGGCTTGACATCCAAAAGCTAACTCTGTACTCCTACAGCCTGAATTTCCAGAAGCATGGACCTTGCGTCTGGCCTACAAATAAAGCTTTAGATTCTAACCACTTTGTATTCAGATCAAATGGGTGATAGAATATAATCATTCGGACATCTAAATTTTTAAAAGTCAAAATATTTGTGTGTTGATTGGGTCAGGCAAGTTCATCTTATGGGAAATACAGCGTAAGCCATCATTTCCCATTTTCCCTTTCTGATATAAAAATATCATTTATTTCAGGGGAAGGAGACAATAAATCTACGCGGTAAGACAGATTAGAAAGCATCTTTGCAAAACTCTGTCAGTGAAAACAAACAGCTTCCCGATGGACAAACAAAATGGGATACATCCATACGACGGAATATTAGGCCGAAAAGGAAGACGATTCTGACATATGCCGTAACATGAATGAATCTTGAGTATTCACTTATGCTCAGTGAAATAAGCAAGTCACATTGGAAACTACTGTGTGATTCCACTCATATGAGGTATGCAGAGAGGTCAAGTTCATAGAAACAGAAAGCAGAATGGGGGCGGCCGGGGGCTAGCAGGAGGGAAGTTGTTTAATGAGTATGACAATATTCTGGACGTCTGTTGGACAA
Organism: Phocoena phocoena; assembly: GCF_963924675.1. NCBI lineage: Eukaryota > Metazoa > Chordata > Mammalia > Artiodactyla > Phocoenidae > Phocoena > Phocoena phocoena. Next base: position 170,189,129 of record NC_089219.1, on the reverse strand, counting down.
CAACGTGATTATACCTAACACTATCGAGTTGCACGCTTAAAACATGGTTAAGATAGTCAACTTTATGTTATGCATATTTTACCACAATGCAAACAAACAAACAAACCCAGCTTCTTGATTTTTTTTCCCCCAACACTATCTAAAAGCATGATTAACCCTTCCACTTAAAAATTATTTGGCCAGCTAAATCCCTTAGATGACTCAATTAAGTTAGAAAAATCAGTCTAAGGGAACTTTTCTTCCATTTTTTCCTCCTGGCTTTTACCTTATCCTTTCCTTGATGGTTGGATTTATCTCGTCTCACTGTCAGCAAATGTGTTACTCTGATAATTTGGATGCAAAGAGAGGAAAAAGCATTTCCCTCTTTATGCATCATTTGGAGGTGAAAGGTTGACAAATTGGAGCAATAAGGGGGATGTGTGGATAAGAATTCCTGAAAGCATTAGGGAGAACAGATGTGACTCAGCATCTAGAAGGGGCCACAAGAAATAAAACTGGCCCGTGTACCTGCTGATTTTGCTCATTTTCATTATTCTTGCACTGCAAATCCAGAATATTTAACTTCTAAATAGGGAAAGAAAAGATGGGAAAAATCAGACTCCTAATATAACCACCATTCAGAGCAACGATAAATTGTTAATTTCAATTAATGAAGAAGTCATTATTGGAATTTTCATAGATGAATATGCTGTTTTCCTAAAAGCTGTTTTTAACATGGTGCCTATGGTCTCCTTGTAGTAAATCGTTCTCCAGATAATTCCTATCTGAAATTTTTCTCCAAAAGATGATTTTCAGTCCCCAGAAAAAACTCAATTTTGATGGTTTTTGCAACCAAAGACTGGATGATTCCTTGGCCAGTACCATAATTTCAAGATGTGGTTTTGCTTTTGCAAGAGTGCGATGGCATAAAATTAGGCCCTGAGTTACTAAATGGCTGGCAATTGGGGGACTTTTATGTAAAGTATTTGGGGGAGATATGTTCAATATAAAATATTTCAACTCAGGGGCTGAGGTGCTATCGATTAGGCAAAGTAGAGGGGGAAATGAGAACCTGCAATTTTCTCATTCACTCATTCATTCATTCATTCACTGGGCAAATATGAACCAAGTCTTTAAGATGCCAGGCAGTATTTTGACTTTGACTTTGATAGATGACCAATCGAGATACACTTTGAATGGAAACACAGTGAAGGTTTTGTTTCCCCTATAGCTTTTCTTTGGCATGAATTATCCAGATAATTGTCTAAGCTTTTGCATTATCTTTGCCTATAGAATGAAGTAGACAGCCTGAATCCTCACCCTGGAATTAGACTCCAGAACACTGAGAAGGAAGAGAGCAATGTTACTGGTCCTTAACACCACAGTATCTCCCTCACGAGAGGTCCTTGGGCATCACTTACATTTCTATCCCACTGGTTCAAGAGCCCTCTCCATGTGCTCTCTGAGGGTGCACTGAACTCGCAGATCCCGGATGTGATCATGCTGGATGTGTCAGCAGCCTGTCCGTCCTGCCTTCCTTTGGACAGAGGACGTGCTCCACCATTTCGAATTCAATATTCATTCCCAGCTTTCCTACTTAAAAGTTCCAGTAAACATGTTCATTATCATTCCCATATTTTTCTTTAAACAAATGGCCCTGGGATGCCAGAAAAATTCCAGAAGTCATGGAAGAACTACTGGAATGGGATGAAGGACCAGGATCTCTCCAGTGGGGGAAAAGTTAAACCATCACATGGCCCATAAACAAAGATGACCAAGGGGAAGCCAGTTGACCTGCCATGTTGAGGGAATGAAAGAAACAACACACTGTTTTCCAGAAACAGGAAACAATGTCCATAAAGAAAGAAACATTTCCCATTTTGTTCCATCAGTAATAAAATCTCATTGCATGAGCGGTTATCAGTCTGTAACTTTATCCACGTGATGCTTCAGCCTTTGTTCTGTCTCTTTCTTTTCCTCTGCCTGGTCTTTGCCTGGGAAGACTTTATTGTTCCATTGGGGGAGAGGGGGAGAAAGAGATCTGCTTGGTACTATTTAAGCTTTTAAAGAACATTTGCTTTATTTTTCTTTTTCTGCAGACCACAACCAGTTGCTGTTCCTCCCCTTTGAAAGAAACTCTGGCTGTACCTGCTCTTTCATCTCCTGTGTGGAAAAATGTCTATCGGCCGGAATCCCTAGGAGTCTTAATTTTCAAGGATTTTAGTTGTAAGCCGTTCAAGACATGAGCTAAGGTTTCAGGCAAAGGTAACTTTAGTAGTTGACTCTGATTTCTACCCCCACCCCCTGCCCTCCAGGGCTATATGGGTAGATTTCTGTGAGTGGATAAGCTCCTTAGCTAAGATGCGAACTTATGTTCCCTGGTATCTGATGAAGTTTGCTGGAGACTGACACTTAAAAAAAAAAAAAAGGAAAAAGAAAAGAAAGAAAGAAAAGACAAGAAAGAGAGAGAGAAAGAGACGAAGAAAGACAAGGAGAAACTGAATCCAGAGGCTTACAAAGGGATTAGAAAAGTATACTCCAGATGGAAAATTTTATGGGAGCTGGAGAAAATGTATAAGTGAAATATCAGTATCATAAAATAACAGGAAATAGTAATCTACCTGATGGAGAAAATTGTCACTTTAAAAAGAACTATGCTAATTTCCTTCAAAATTGTTCTTGTTTTTGAGCCAATAAAGTACAGCTAAGCTGACCATGGGCCTTTCTTCTGCCAAAATCATATTTGCCAACAGAGCCTCTGTGTATTTACAATTGAAACTTTTCCATTCTATTTTTTTTCTAATTAAAATAAAGCCACCCAGGGGCAGACAAAAATCATGCAATAAGGAAAGAAAATTGCTAATGATCTGGTTGAATTATGATCCAGAAATTTAGAGGAAAATCAGAGTGAGTGTTAGGGCAATGGACTCAAAGCAAATTTGGGGTCAACCAGAAGAAATGTATGAGGGGGAAATCCTGGGTTTTCCTTTAATAAGTAATAATAATAATGCAATTTGTCTTAAGTATGTGCATGGTGGAAGATAAATCAGCAGACGAATGTCTATGACACTTACTCTGGGGAAATGCGATATGGATGTAATTTTTTTCTCCCCTCAAACCTCTGGGATAGATTACATGACTTAGTAAGCTGTTGTTGAGCGGATGAGGAAAAATGTGTTCTGTTGCTTAGACAGGGTATTACCAGGATTAATTTCCCGTTGTCTATGCGCATTACTTTGATTGGGATAATTATGGTATTTCCAAAGGTAATGGTTTGAACTGGTTTCATGACCCATGATCTACACACACAAACTTCCTGTTCAACAACGTGAAAGTTTGGCTAGGTGCACCAAAGAATTAGAAGATGAAGTAGAGCTCAAAGATATAAGTACAAATGTAAGTATGCTTTCAAGTAGAAAGTGATAAATGTAATAGATGGGCACATAAAACCTTATGGGAATTCAAAGGATGGAGGGTGACTTAGGGATGGAATGGGGCCTAAGAAAGTCTTCTTAGAAGGGTAGTGTTTACACTGCACCCCTAAGGTTTGGTTAGGTTTGAGACGTGATCTTGACCCTGAATACGTTCGCATGAATTTTAAATAGAGCTCTGCGCCGTTATTCACTGACTCACCCATTTGACAGATGCTGCAGGTCTTCTAGGTTTTGGGGATAGAGTGGTGAACCCGTCAAATATCCCCTTTGGAGCGGATATTCTGGCAGGATGGGAGTGGTGAGGGCGGTGGTGGTTGTATTTGAACACTTTATTTTCTTCAAACGTTTATTGTCTTTGAACTACTGGTATTTGCTCCAAGTTGAGAAAACATGTCTTTCCAACTAATCAGCTTGTGTCTATTGTAGAAAGGTGTTAAGAAAGACATTGAATAAAGTTTAAGTAGGCATAAATAAAACTTCAAACAGAAGTTTGGATTATTGTGCATTTCCAAAGGGAATAATTTGAAAAGTCATTTAGGTTGTGCACAGATTGGCAAGAAGTTGAGGAAAATGGCCAGTGGTTCAGAGGGCCAAGGACAGTGAGATTGTGGTGAAAAGGCACCCAAGACAAGGAAAGGTGGGAAGCCATGTGATGTGATGGGTTACTCCATTGGCCATTGCTTCACCATAAGAAGTAAAGATACATAGTAGGTTATTCAACAAGTGTGTTCACTCACCTCCTGGGGAAGACATTTCTGCTGGGTTTGCAAGAAGAACCACACCTCAGAGAAATCCATGGAGAGGATAACAAAGAGAGAAGTTATGTGCTGAGTTTCCTCTGTCGCTTGTTTCCCATTGGTCAAGGTTCAACCTCTGGGGATTTAATTTTCCTGAAGTTCTAGATTGTGACCTCTACCTCCTTGCAGCCTGTCAGGAAGCCAGATCCCATGCTCCATGAGGTGGTATCCCAACCAAGTTAGGAAGGGGAGGGGCATCGTGGCACAGCTGGGACACTAAGAAAGAATAAAGCAAACACTGGAAGAACTCTGAGAAGACCTACAAGTTTGGGGTTCAATACACTAATCAAAAGATATTAACAAAAGTTCATATCCCTGCACTTGCCCCCCCGTTTGGATCTTTTGGCTTTTCCAGTACATGTCACTCTAGTCATAATTAGGCCATGCCAGTGAAGCCCTGTGTCTATATTTTTTCCCACTGAATGAACTCTTTATATACGCTTTTGTTTCCCTAATTAGATCTTCATGAGATCCACAGAAATGAAGTCTGATTTATTTCTCCATCTTCAGTCTTCAGTAGAGGTCGTGACATATAGCACTCCTTTAAAGGTACCAGGAAAGAAGTAGACGGAAGAAAAGAAAGAAGCGAGACATTAGTTTCAATGACTGAAAATATTCCGTATTTCACTTACCTTTCTTTCCATCAAATGTGTAAAAGCATCAACCCAGTCAGTAATTACTTGGTACTTTATAAATCAGGGTTTCCAGCGGGGCTGGGCAGGCAGTATAGAGGAAAGAGGCACGTGTATTTGGAAAATTCTCCTGGAGATTATGATATGACCTCCCTTTTCTTTACATAGATACGAACCAGTGGAACTCCCCAACTCACTCCCAAAAGATTTTGACTGACATTCCTGGCAAAGAGAATAGCGTATCCAAAGGCATGAAAGTGGGAAAGTACAGCATCTGGGGAGAACTTCAAATAGCCCTGTTTGTCTAGCTCTTTGTCACATTTTACTCCTGAACACTTAGTTATGTTTGCTAGATTGACTCTGCCAGACAAGACAGAAAAGGTCTTCTGGGTGCCTCTAGATTTTTCTATCACCTGAAATTTCTTGATAGTGGTTGGTGCGCTTCCACTGTAAGCCAAATGCAGAAGGTCAGATACAATCTCTCCCACTCCTCCTTCCCCCCACCCCACATAATTTTAGAAAGAAACCATTCCTAAAAGAAGCTGTTAGTTCCCTAAATTGGAAATGGGGGTAGGAAAACCATAAATGACTTGACAAAAATACAGACTGCACTGATGCTAGAGGTGGGACTAACTTTTACAGCACAGTCAATCTGTGGGCTTTCTTCCCTGACCTGGTCAGTGTTTTCAGCTTTCTTGGGGTTAAACATAGCTCAGAAACCCGTTGCTACAAAACAGAATGGAAAACACCAACCCCAGTTTAACTTGATTTCTCTAGATCAGGGTGGGTCCCTGTTACCCTGAAATAGCATGTGAACAGCATGGTTTTCTCAAAGTCTTTCTACCGTATTAAATTACCAAAATAAATAGCAGTTATATTTTATCTGCAGTATCAGCAAGATCATATAACACACCGTAGGCTGGTATCACTTAACAAGCTGGGCTTAAAAAAAAAATACAAAAAACCCATAGTGGAATATTAGAAAGAGTCGGGCGCTAATGCATACCACAGCATGTCTAGCTTATTACAGTATTATGATGAATTAAAGCTTTAGCTCTAATTGCTTCAGAATCCCTGTGCTCTGCAATGTGATGCCTGCTCTTATACACCAACTTTGAAGGCTGATTTCTACAGCTGAATCCAGCCAAAGGGGCTGCCCCTGTGGAATGATTATACTCCTGTGGGATGGCATAAGATGTGTTCTATACCCTCTTTCTTTAGAACTTGAAAAAGATTGGAAGAAGTACAGGTGTTACTTTACCAGGTGAACCAAAAGAAGAAAGGGGAGGGAACACATTAAATAAAAGATGACAATGTTTTATGATTTTGATCTTATTACCTGTAGATTTCAAATATAGCCAGCCCTCCATAACTAGAAATTTTGAGCTCGTTATTGGGGGCACATCTAATTCAATGAAAAAATCTATAGTTTAGTTTAATGAAAAATAGTTTTATTAATTTTAAGGGCATATGTTACTTAAATCAAGTGCCAACAAAGTTCTCCCAAATTCTAGCAGGTCTGCTAACTAGACAATCCTTTTAATTTCTGGTAATCTATTATCAACTGTTCATGCTTATAAAAATGATTTACTTTAAAGTTTAATACCCCCAGTAATCTTGTTTATAATATAATATAAATATATTCTAAGTTAAGTAGATGAAAATCTACATAAATCTGAGTTTAAATTTTTGTACTTAAATGAGAAAAAAAAAAAAAAAACCCAAACCCAAACTGCCACAATTTCTTCACTAGATGATATAAAAAATGGTCTTTTAAAAGATATTTCTGTTATTATTTACATGGTAGCTGATATTAAATAAGTGGATAGTAATACATTTATTTTAAAGAAATTACTGTGAGCCCATGTTCACAGAAGCAAAGACTCATAGTGTTTGAAGAGACACTCAAAGTCATCCACTTAACCCAGTACAGAAAGGCCTTCTTTCTATGACTTCCCGGCAGTTGACTATTTATACTCTTAAACTCCTTTAGTGGCAGGATCTTACTATGTGGAACAATCCATCCCCATCTTTGGATAGCTGAGATAGTTAAAAAGTCCTTCCTTAAGATGAGCTCAAGTCTGCCAACCTGCCCTACTTTTTCCTTTTGGAAAAATATAAACTAAACGTGATTCCTTTTCTATATGCTAACTGTTCAAATATTTGAAGACAGCTATCACATTCTCCTTGCATTTTTTTCATTTCCCTTTTCATGCTATCTGCTGTCAAGCTGTTTCCCCATTTTGCTATTATATTATTGAGTTTTGCAGAAACAAATGTAGAACTTTATATTTTTCAAATTTCATTTTGTCAGAGAGAATACAAACAGCTGATAAAATACAAGAAATAATTCAATCTCTCATGTGATACAGGAAAGTTAAAACAATTCAGATACCATCTGTGACCTATACAGGGCAAAGATTAGCAAAAAATGAAACCAAGAATTTTGGCCAAGGAGGAAAATGGGGACCCTTATACACCACTGATGGGAAAGTAAATCGATCCAGCTTTTTTGGAAGGCAAGTTAACAATATATATGTCAGCAATCACATTTTAGGAATTTTCTTAAAGAATCAATGATGTGAGCACTTAGTTATAAGGATGTTCATGGCAACAATGTCCAAAATAACAAAATCGAAAACAATCTTATAATGGTTAAATAAATTACAGAATGCCTACGGTGGTATCGGAAAATGATATTTCAGAAGAATATTTAATGATTTGGTGTTAACTGGAAAAAAAAAGATTTTGTGAGAGTATTTGCTGAGTGATTCCTATTCTCTAAAACATAAAACTGTATACATGCTTGTCTCTCTCTGTACCCGTATATATTTATAGAAAACACTAGAGAGAGAAAGAGAGACATGGATCACAAAAACAACAACAAAAAAGGATTTACACCAAAGTGAAGCCAATGGTCATTTAAACGAAGCCCTTTTTTGGTTTTATGTGATCATTTTCCATCATCTTTGCAGATCATTGTGAATCATTTTCCTGGCACTCTCTCTCTTAGCTTCTCCCACACACCTTCAGCGTTATATCATCTTTAAACGCGACAAACATACTGCATTTGCTTCTGTCTAAATCATTTTGTGAAATGTACAACAGGACAGGGAGGGCCCAGGACCAAGGGAGTTTTGTTTTTTGACATGAGGATTGCATTGTCAAGGTGTGACAGTTTGTGTGCTGACGTCAAAAACAAAAGTTCATTAATTCAATCATGTATTTTTTAATCAGATATTTTCAAAAGACCCAGAATATATCAGGCCTGTGCTAGATGTTGAACTTCTCGATCATCTATAAATCAGCATCTTGTTCTACTTTAAAGATATTTAAACCTTGGCCAGGGACTCTTCATCTATTCATTCAGCAAATATAAGCTCAATGATATAATTATAAGACGGGGAAACTTAGCTTAAGAGCAAATTGCAGGGAATCAGCCAGTCTGGTGGCTGTTGGGGAAATCAGACATGGTTCCTACCCTTATGGACTTTACAGTCTTGTGTGTGTTAAGGTCGGTCAGAGTCAGGGAGGTTGCATATGGAATTTTTAGTTCTTAAAATATACTAAGCACTGTGATAAGTGTTTTACATGTATCATTTCGTTTCGCGTCCTTCTCAACCTTAGGAGGTAAGTGATATCATCTCCACTTTAGAGATGTGGATGGTGGTGGCCATGAGGATTTAGTGACTTTCTAGTCCAGGAAGGCCATGATGAGTGATGTGATGAGATAAGGGAAGTTGACCTTATCAGAAGTCTGGGAGGGTTTTGCTAGGGAGCTGAGACCTGAACACCAAGTAGGAGTAACTTGACACAGAGGGGAAGGAAGAGATGCAGAGGTTAGAGCACAGACCCCTGTGGTGGAAGGGACATGAGTATGAGGGATTGAGAGGACGCCAGGGTCAACAGAGTAGAGAAAGAGGTCAATGCCACACCATGGGGTACCATGTTAAAGAGTTTATCTAAACTTTAAGAGTAGTTAATTAGACTTACAAAAGACTTGAGGTCAAGAGATGTTGGAATCACTAAAACATGAAATCATTTTGGCTACAATATGGAGAATGTATTGAAGGGAGGCAAAAGTTGATGTTCAGAGGTAATCAATTAGTAAGCTATTGAAGTAGTTTAGGCAAGAACCTAAGAGAGTGGCAGGGGAGGGAAAGAAAGAATTGAGAAATATTATCCCTAGACTTGGGCAAGGGAGCTCTGCCCTAGGCCTCTCACTTCATAGGGCTTTGCTCTGGCCTATTTCTGTCTATGCTTCTCCCTCCAGGGCCAACCCGCCCAAAGGCAATGCCCACCCCTTTCTAGACCATAATCTAGTATATAGAGTCTTGGAATCCTTGGCCCAAAAGACCCTGCGTCTGCTTCCAGGGCCTGTTCTGGCCTCCTTCTAGTATGTCCCCCTACCCAAGGGTGTGCAGAACATATAGGGTGTATGGCCCTAGGCTCCAGTGTGGCCAAGGGGCAGCTACGTGCTGAGGTTGTGAAAAAAGCTTGTAGAGCTTAGACATGAAACCTGGGTACCCACGTATGTGTCCACAAGGTCCCTTGCAACTTAGACGGGATGATAAGGGATATGCAGGCCAGCACTTCCTGAGTCACTAATTAAAAACATTGGAAATCCAAGGAGATGAAGAATTTTTCATTTGAACCCTTCTCTCTGGGTCATTGTGGAGCTATGTTTGTGAAGGTAGGAAAATAGAACTATCTCATCTAATGGCTTGTTCATTTTATTCATAGCCTTTAAATATTTAGACATAGGGTATGTGGAGCTATTTCTCTGGACTCTGCAAATGTCAGGGGAAATCCTATATTTCAGAGTTATGTAGGGGATTAAACAACAGGATCTAGCAATTGGATATAGATGCTGAATTGGAGGGAACTCTATATAACTTTTGGGTTTTGCTCTTAAGGAGGTGGATGGCGGTAACATTTTCTGGCGTGGAAAACATGAGGAAGACTAGAATTTGGGGGATGATCAAGGGTTCATTTTTGAGATGCTGAATTTTTGGTGTTTTTGAAAAACCTAGGAGATGTCAAGTAGAATTTATTGATGTAGAGCTGAGTCTGGCTCTATCCCTCAGCACCAAAATAGACAGAGGGCTCCAGTAGCTTTCTGCTTGGTTAGCATGAATGGATGAAGGTATGCTATGAGGTAGGAGAAAGGTGAAACTCCACGAAGGCTGGATCCACTTATGCTCTGCTGAGGGGTACAGCACTGAGTGATAAGAAGACTAGTCCATGTCAGGGGCAGTGGTACCTGTGTGTGAGGGGTGGGTCTCCTGGGTCTTTCTTCTGCAACTATCAGGGCCTTTATGCTGTTGCTTGTATATCAAAACCAGCCTACTGGAAGCTAAAGTGTTAGCCTTTCCTTGAGCTCACATTCCATGCACAAAGCCTCATTGAGGAGGAGGATGGTGCTGACAGTGTAGTAGAAGCCATACAAGGGAGAAGGAAATTCATTGGAACAGTGCCTTTTAAAAGAACACTTATTTTCTCAACTTACACTTTAAAAAGATCAAGGTGGAAGAGGCTGCGTCATTCCTGTATCACTGAACAAACTGAATCTCAGAGCAAATTGCTTCTCCAAAGTCAAATGATTACCTAGCAGCAGAGTCAGAAGATCAGAGACTCATTACTTCTGGTCCAAATATATGGTTCCTGCTCTTGAATTAAGGCACAGAAGATTTGATCCCTTGGTCGTCAGAGGGGCTAAAGACATGAGACGAGGAGATTGAACTCCTTTTTCCTAAATTAACTTGTGGTTCGACTGTACCCAGAAGGATTTGCTGTAATGACTCAAGTTCAATGGGAGGACACCTTCCCAGTGCTGAGATTACATATAGAATGAGTAGACAAAACAGGGAGAGAACACACAGCTCCTTTTTTGCTTCTCAGAGATCAAAATGAGAACTGCTCAGTTTCAAGACAAAAGTAGTCTCTTCCACATCTAAAAACGTTTATACATATGTATATGCGATATTTATTTATGACTCCCATGTGGTGATTTTAGTACAAATGATTCTGGAACATATGGAGTACATTTTCTTTTAAAGTAAACAGAGATTGTTAATATTCAGGAAAAACCATCTACAAAATGAATGTCAGCTCCTCTAAATCCCTAAGAGTTTAAGGAAGTTCCTAACTTGAGGTTACGAAAAAGAGCTCCACCTTTTCTGTGATAATAGCAATTTCTGAGCTAATAGAAGTTTGGCTCCTTTTTAGGAGTAATGTGAGGTTTATTTGCAAGTTACTCAGGTGTTACAGCAAGTAATGTGGTTATGTAATCTGTGTTCAAAGTGGTACAGTGTTGGATTTTAGATCAGAAGCCAATCATTTACATTCACAATGAGTGATCCTTGCTTGGTTAGCTCAGTCTGAGGTTAATAGGGCTATGGATGAGGTTTCCACTCAGATTTGAGCCTATTAGATTTGTTCTAATCCATGATCATAGACGGTCAGCTTAACCTTAATTTACACATAATGAAATATGCACTTGACCTTACTTACATAATTCACCGCAGTTTAATTAATATTGTAAGGGAGGAAAAAATTCTTCTCTACCCTCTTATCTTCAGTGACCGGAGCTTGTGAATTAAACTTATAAAAGGAAGATTAACAGGAGAAAAGGCATACATGTTTGACGCTAATATTTTAATATTTTTGTGTGATGAAGGCCTTCATAGAAAGCAAATGGATACCTGCAGAGGAGGTTAGACCTGGGGGCTTATATACCATTTTAACAAAGGGGTTTGAGTTTCTAGATGTGCTATATAGTGGGAAGGTAAATATACAGGGGAAACTAATGGAAGATAATTGTTATTTTAGTAAGGTTTGTTTGTGCAGACCCATCTCAGTGCCGACCTTCTCGTCTCCAGTGAAAAGTTTTTCTCTTCCTGATTCCAGAGAGGGGAAGGGGAATACCTTCACAAAGGGAAATTTTTGTCCTGCTTTTACACAGATAGCGGGAGGGCAGAAGAGCTCTTTCTACATTTGCTGCTTCTTAATTATCTTTAGCTCAAAATAATCCTTGGACTTCCCTGGTGGTGCAGTTAAGGTGGTTAAGAATCCACCTGCCAATGCAGGGGACACGGGTTCGAGCCCTTTTCTGAGAAGATCCCACATGCCGCGGAGCAACTAAGCCCGTGCGCCACAACTACTGAACCTGCGCTCTAGAGACCGCAAGCCACAACCACTGAGCCTGTGTGCCACAACTACTGAAGCCCGCATGCCTAGAGTGCATGCTCTGTAACAAGAGAAGCCACTGCAGTGAGAAGACCGCACACTGCAATGAAGAGTAACCCCCGCTCGCCGCAACTTGAGAAAGACCGCACAGCTATGAAGACCAAGTGCAGCCAGAAATAAATAAATAAATTTATATATATTAAAAAAAAAAAACAATCCTTATGCCAAAGTATCATATTTTGGGGTGGTGTATATTGATTCCTGTCAATATCAACTGATATTTGGGTGAATAAAGATGAATAAAACATATTTAGTGACTTCGAAGATCCTGTTGTCTGCTGAGAAAGAAGGCATGTGCAGAAATAATCATAATAATGTATGCAATACAAAAGTTTTGGACTGAAAGTCTCAGTGTGGAAGAAGGAACGATTACACACATTTGGAGGATCTGAGGAGTGAAGCCTCAGTAGAATCAGGAGGGCTGAATGGGTGCAGTGGCTTAAGGGGAGAGTAGAAGAACTTTCAGGTAGAGGGGAAAGCATGTTCAAGGGATGGAGGTTCAAAACAAGAGTGTGCTTGTGTAGTTCAATGTTGCAGCAGCCTAAAGGGCAACAGGCAGGGGTCCCAGTGTGGGAATAAGGGAGTGGTTGAGGATGAGGCTGGTGGGTAGACAGGTTCATAACACGGAACACCTTATATTCCACCCTGAGGAATTTGGAATTTATCTTGAATTTGAAAGGGCACCTTGAAAGAGTAAAAACTTATGCACTTACGTTGGTTTATCCTGGCAGCCAGCATGGAGGAGGAACTGCAGCTGACCAGCTGAAAACATGTGTTATCTCAGATAATAGTTATTGAAACTGCATGCAAAAGCAGTGGCTGGAGAGAACACAGAAGTGAAAATTAACAGGGCTTGGTCATTGATTAGACATAAGTGCCAATGAGATGAAGAATTGCAAATGCCTCTCATGTTTATGACTTAAGCTGACTCAAAGGATGGTAATATCTTCGCCTAAAAGAATACAGAAGAAAGAGCAGGCTTGGGAAGAAAGATGATAAGTTCAGTTTTGGCTATGACTGACGGGAGTGAGGTTCTTCAGGACTGAGATATTAGGGAAGTGAGAAGGAAACTTGGGTAGGCCATTGACCATAAAGAGTGGGTCGAGGGACAGAGGCAGTTTCACAAACTCTTTTCCAATGGATCAGAAATCAGACATGAATCCAGATTTTGTGGGCCTGGAAGTTATAAAATACTAGGAATTCTCTAAAAGAAAAATAATGCAAAATCGGAAATATAAAATTTTGGTGTGAATGTGAATATTTATTTAGAATGAGAAAAATTACAGCAAATTAAAATATTTTTAAAAACTTGAAAAAATTACAATAAAAATTTTTAAAAGAACATTATTTTTAAAATTAATAATCATTAATTTAAGTTAATCTTTGGCTGCATAATCATTGATTGCCTTTTCACATAATGATTTAGTAATGTTTTTTCTATGCTGGACATAGAAAGGTAATTCAATCTTTCCTCTTTCATGGCTGATCCAAAATTATTTCTAATAATGACATTTTAGTGATGTTTCTTTTCGATTCACCTTTCATTCATAATGTTGTAAGTTTTTAGAGTTGTTCCCAAATTTTGGAAAATATTTATTAAGTTTATTTCCTATTTGATTTGTAAGATTTAGGAGAAGCTTCCATAGACGAGTTTTGGATTCCTTACATTTTAAACCTCACTTCTTCGCTGTCCACACACTTCTTGTGCTGAGTGCTTTAGAATGTGTTCCTATCGTGGCCTTGCATCTTTTTGTCACAACATGGGGGTGAATCATTAATATGGCCAGTAGGAATATTCTTGGAAGCTATTCCTACACCAGCATGACTAGCAATCATTTAACTAGGTATGGAAGTGTCTGGGGACCACACAAATATGTTTCACTGAAAGCAAACTAAATTGATCTCAAACTCAATTTCTTCTTTTCAAGATCTCAGAAATGCCTATAACTACCTCCTAGTCACCTGACATAAGGGGAAGATAGAGTAGATGAAATATCTTAGCTTTGTAAATTTTACAAAAATATTTGACCGTATGAAACACAGGGTTAGAGACCTTCCTCAACCTTGAAAAAGTCGCATGCAAGTGGGAGGTCTTGATGGTTAAGCTTCAGAAGCTTTATGGAAAAAGAATCCCTGCTGTAAAGTGTAGGGACCAGTGAGGGCTAGAACACTCTCTCCTTCTATAGGGACAGGCACTCCAGTCATGGGTGCTCTTCTTATCCTACCTTTTCACCTTACTCTTGGGATTCAAGATGGGTCTACTGAACAGATTCTATCTGAACTGCTTGAAAGATAAAAGTAAAGATCTCTGGTCTGGTATTTGCTTACAATCTGTTGGACAATTGACTTCCCAGCTATGGATTATTGTAGAGGAAATGGCTAGCATCTAGGCACTGGTGAGAATCATTCCTTTAAACTTACTATTTTCCAGTACCAGACATGGGTATCTTTCTATATATGAGAAGGGAATTAAACATTGGTTTTAAACCAACATTTCAGGGCACATTCATTACATTACCCAAGAGTGAGTAAACGGAAAAATAATGAGAAAATCCTTTGCAGCATGAGAGAAGAACCAGTCATTAGGTAAATCACGATGGTTATTTTACGATTAATTTAAGTAAATATAATTTAAATGCTGTTTTTTGGGTTTTTTTTTTTCCGGTACGCGGGCCTCTCACTGTTGTGGCCTCTCCCGTTGCAGAGCACAGGCTCCGGACGCGCAGGCTCAGCGGCCATGGCTCACGGGCCCAGCCGCTCCACGGCATGTGGGATCTTCCCGGACCAGGGCACGAACCTGTGTCCCCTGCATCGACAGGTGGACTCTCAACCACTGTGCCACCAGGGAAGCCCTTAAATGCTGTTTTAATGTGATAAAAATCTACTATGTGTGTCAAGAAAAAAAAAGTTACATTTTTACCTGTATTTTTTTGGTAATAGAAATCACACTATTTCACATGTAAGCTTTTCAAAATAAGAAATCAGAATTTTATCAAATTTTCATGTCCTCATATATTATTAGAGCTGAAATATTTTATAAATAGCTAAATTGGAAATTAATGTAATTGTTGGCTTTAAATTGTTGTTCTTTCAAAATACAAAAATAGAACCATGCCTCTCTTTAGTAATTTAAAAACATTAACAATTGAATAAAGAAATTATGATTATAACATACTTTTAAAGTTAAGAACTTCAGTGTTACGTAAATCATAGTAAACATAATGCAATGCATGCATTGTTTGTCAGTTGCATAGGAATTTCAACCATCTAAGCTTCATACTACTAAACCCAAATTTAAATTGATTTGTTTCTATTAGACTGTCTATCATGAACACCGAGAGTTATATTACCAATTTTAAAAGTAAAATTTCTGGCAAAGATTATAGTTTAGAGAAGGGAAGGAAGATTGTGGATTGGAATCAGGGAAGACTCCATGGTAGAAGTTAATCCCTCTCTAGATTAGTAAAAACTAAATTTTATTTTAAAAAATATCCCTTTCTTTTTAGTTTCTTCTCCCTCTTCCCAGAGAAGAATGTAAGGAGGAAGCTACCTACTTTCAGACTGAAACCTGGGTGACCCTCCAGGGGCATTGACTGGACCCCAAGACTCTCCCAGCTTTGTTGGAGCCCATCAGTCATGTAAGATTTGCCCCAGGTCTCCAAAACTGTCCTCAGTCAAATTCAAGTTGATGGTGGATGTATTAATTAGTTTCATTGCGTGCATCCTTTCACACTATATACATATATCCAAACATCATGTTGTATTACCTTAAATATATACAAATTGCATTCTTCAAAAAAATTAGGCATGAGGGAATACGCAAATAAAAAAGCAAGACTGACATGAATCTTTGCTGAAAATGCAAATCCAACCTAAATTGCCACCCTGTTTTTTAGGTTAAAAAATTCTGGCTGGTTATTTTTTTTTCCAAATTAATTTTGGATCATGAGATTCTATTAGCTGGTTTTTGCTGGCACCACATTGCTGAAAGGATGACAAGAAATAGGGAGCCTTGGAAATTTTACATGTCTGCCCCAAGAATTCCAGTCCCATTTTATAACCCCAAAAGTCTTAGATCGTTTAGATAAGCCGACTAGAATGAAGCCAAATCAGTGAATCTTCTAAGCTTCCCCCAGCCATCCTTCATTAAGGGAAGAGTCATTTTTGCCTTTTATGAAAAGGCAGAGCCAAAAGACCAATCTTCACTGACTTTCCTTTCGTCTAAAACTTTTCCCACAATTCTGCTGCCAACTCAAGAGAAGTTTCAATTTTTGCATTGCTGTTTTTCAAATACAGGAAAGTTATATGGGGACATTCCCTATAGCCTTGTTGGGCCATGTGCTTTCCTTTGACTCAGAGCTCCTGGAGAGCCTTAAACATGGGCATTTGTGAGGGCTCAGACACCAGGATAGACACGCTGGTGCTTCTAACTTTGTTGATGTGCCAAGCCATGTATGTCTTTCCTGCTAAGGGCTCAAAGAAGACACCTTAAAGGATGCTACGAGTGCTATACGCTCTCTTTGGTCTTCATTGACTTCTAGCCAGAGGGGCCTCTTGGGACCACTGCAAGGGGTTATAGAAAGAAGATGTGTACTTATTCTTACCTCTGACTATACAAGCTCTCGCTGCAAACTCAATAGACTGATGCATATTATAGAGGAGAAAGAACAGCCTTCTGCCCTTGGTGGATGCACTCAACCCTGACATCCTGGGAAATCTTATCTTCAAGGAGGACCTTATTGCTCCCCATTCACTTCCAATAGTTGGGATCTGAGACAGAGCAGCCTTGTTTAAATTCCAGCCCACAGCAATGACAGAATCACAGAACATTAGAAGCAGAAGTTGTTTTTGAGATTGTTTAGTGCAGTTTCTGCCTTCTATATAGAGGGGAAGGTGGCTCAGAGAGATTGGGTGCTTTTTCCATGGTCTCATGGCTGGTCTGAATCTGAACTAAGATCAGAGCTCAGGTTTTTCCATGTTTGGCCGCTTCAAGTCTGTCTTTGGAGACTGGTGGTTTCTTTGGGTGCTCATAAACTTTCTGAACTTTTCTGAATTGCAATCAAGTTGTTGCTTTTTGTTCTTTATGTCATTAGATTGCAACTTTTAGTCTAAACTCTTAAGAAGTTTATGAAACTGGCTTAAACTTTCTTTCTTGGGGATGATTGCGAATGTCTGAATACAGGGTTTGGCTAAGCTCAAAAAGGGTCATTGATTAAGAGTCCATGAAACTCTAGAACATGTATTGTCACAGGCCCCATTTGTGAGTTCCATGAGGGCAATTTATCGTGGCCATCCTGTTCAAGGCCTAGCCCAGTACCTGTACCTATTAGGTAGTCAACAAATATTTTTCCAATAAATTCTTCCCCTTGTGTATCTAACTTGTCCAGTTTAGCAGCTCAGGTAATATTATCGTCCCAGCAGCAACTCATATTCTTGAAGTTTCTATAGTCAATTCATCCATCTCACACCCACCTTCAACTAGATATTCCCTACTCTGTGTTCAGTGCTTTCATATTTCTCCCAATGGCTTGGCCAATGCATCCATTGCATTGCTCTGTTTTCATAAATCTTTTATCAAATTATAATATGTATACACAGAGAAAGATGCTCATGAGTGCATAAGCTTCCTGCACTTTCTCAAAAATGAACATTGTCTGGTTTTTACTGAAAGATACAAAAACAATAGTAGATCTTATCCCTGTCATTGAGAAATTTACAATCTCTTTAAAAGAAAATATGTACATAAATGAATTCTGCAAAGGACAAATGCCAAAGGAAGAGATGTTTGTTGGAAGAGCTCAGAGGAGAGAGAAATTTGAGCTGGAATAGTCTGGGAAGAGTTCATGGAAGACAGAATTTAGGCTAGCACTTAGAGAACGGTGATGAATTGGAAAGGGAGAAGAAGGAAAGAAAGTTTTGATGGGAGGAACATAGTGATCAGAACTTTTGGTTGGAGAACAGTGTGATAAGGTGTCACCATGTTCAATGTGAGACCAGTAGGTGAACAGTAAATAGAAGTATGTGGCATGGGAGGACCAATGTTTTATATTATAGAAATTCTGTTTGGAAGGGCAGGGCCTTATAGTTTATACTCTACTCCATATAGATTGTACCAGAGAGGTGAACATTTTTTTTTTTTTTTAATAGGATGGGAGTGAGAGAAGGAAAGGCTTATTGGGAAGGGCAGACTTCTGTGTGGTCTGTGGCGATGGTTGCCTCTGGAGATGTGCAGTGTTCAACCTGCCCAAACTTGCATGTTCACCTTGATGGGGCCCAACCGAGAGTGACAGCATCAGGAGTGAAAAGGAAGAGAAGATGTGTGAAAGGCTATAAAACAATTGAAATGTTGTTGAACACAGCTTAATTGGTAGTAAGGAATTAAAGGCTAACCCTGGTTTAATATGTCACTTCCCCAGTAACATTTTAGACTGAGCTCTTGATGTTTTAATTCCAAAGACTAACTCGTGACTTTCACTCTGAGGTTGGCCCAGAAGGTGAGAGATTTTTCGTCAAAGGCTTTTTTGATGAGCCTTAAGAAAAAACAACTCCATACTTCTTTCATTTGTAAGCCTGACCCCATGTGGAGGTATGGGCTAGTCAAATAAATAACAAGAATAAGAGCGTCTTTATGTCTCTCACATTCCCTGGACTTTGTCCTTTGTGCCATGGCAAACTGGAGAGGGACATTGAAGCATTGATATGGTTGTTTGAGGTACTCACAGTGCCCCCCAAAGGAACGTGTTTCAATATGTTACACTATTGTGCTAAGAAAGTTTGGGACCCAGATCATTTGACTCAATGCCCCTCTAGGAGGAATCGTCAGTGTCAAGTTGCTCAAAGGTTATTCCCTAAATCTAAATAAATATGAGAGTTTTACAAATTTTCCACAAAGGTTCATTGGGTGCCTCGTTTGTGGCTACCACTCTGGAGTGTCTTTCCGGCATGGGGGTTGGTGCTCAACAAATACTTATTGGATGAAGAATTAACGAATTGGTGAAAACTAGTGTTTTAGGAGGCTAATGTGCTGGCTTGGAGAAGAAGAAGGCCAGAAGCAGTGAGCACAGATGAACTTTTGTTGTAATCCAGACCTTTGATTGTGAAGGTTTACACGTGAATATGAAGGAAAGGGTAGGGGAGTGATATTTTTGGGAAAGTCATTGGTACATTATGGCTCACTGGTTGTAGGGAAACTATTAAGGTGAAGGAGGAGAAAAGAGTTAGGTATTTGAATCTGGAGAGAGGAGTCGTCAAGCTGTGGGCACTGAGCAGGGATAGTATTATCTGTAAACACATCTGACGGTGATCATGAGAGAAGCCTTTGCACGGAGGCATCCTGCGAGTAAAACTCTCCAACTGATGTCTGGGCCAGAGGTCTGAGCTAAGAGTGTCCTCAATTGATCAATGAACAGAAGAATATACATCAACCATTTAGGAAGATTGACATATTATGATGCAAAATCAACACTGTTAGGTTAAAAGAAAATGTCTGTTTCATCATAACCCAATAATCAAATTTCTTTTGTAAAACTGGTGCATTTTATTTAAATCCAGAATGCATACAGTATGGCTGCTACAACAAGTGCAGTTTTGAACTGCATTAATATGGTGTCCAAATCAAGGGCAATGCTGCACCAAAGTGTTTTTCTCAACCTTTTTGTCATTATCGTCCCCTAAGGAGCTTTTTTAGACATCTTGAGAGTGATGGGCATCTTGGGGTTAAGAAAAAGAGATAAGTTCACCAGGAGAAGAGTGCAAAGAGCAGAGACCTAAAGACAAGAGAAGGGTAAGGGGAGGTGGAAACAGACAAAACAAACGATGCATTTAAAAAGTTGAGCGTCTAAGAAGATTTGCAAGTCACTGAGTCAGGAGAAAAGAGACTTTGAAGCAAGAGGTAATAAGGATTGTAAAGTGTTACAGAAAGGTGAAAGAACAAAAAAAAAATTAAGAAAGACCATTGGATTAATATTTTTCAAACTGGACTTAGGAAATTTATGTCTGTGGCTGAGCATATGTGACTTATGGATGACTGGGAAGATCAGTTCTACAAATTCAGTAGAATTCATTGCCAGTCCCCAGTTATTTGGAGCCCTGTATATATTTCAAAATAAAGCTGTTGGGTTTGTAGTTTTCAATATGCTGTATTGAGATTTGGGTAGCTGTATCACAAGAGTTTCGATATACAGTCCCTTTCTTAGCAATGAAGGCTAGTCATTGTTGGCGCCAAGGAAAACACAGTCCATCTAAGGCTGGGACGTATTTTCAGCAGGAACTGGCAGTCATTCACTCATTGGGTGACAAACAAAGAATTTTCAGTGTAAGGACCAAGGGGTGTGCTCACTCAGCCCCAAAGTTCAGGGAGCCAATGGGCTTGGCGTTGTGGTTGAACAGGAATGAAGACACATCACCGACCACATAGGGAAGATTTTCAGGCTACTGCTGTGTGGGATTTTGTTTATGGGTCAATTTTGCAAACAACTTCCTTCAGCCCAAATGGTCAAGGAGATTAAACTTGGAAATAATTTTGTGGTTCTGCAGATACCTGAGTTCTGGATCTGACAGGGTCTTGAGAGATCATCTAGCCCAGCCCTCCAGCCTCTGATCTATTCTGCTTTCCAGTATCACCAACAGATACTCAACCAGGTTCCGCTTGATTATTTCCAGCCCAGGGGTGTTCATTACATTGTGAAGAAGACCTTTCTAAAACTAGTAATTCGTATCTTAGAACTGTTAACAGTTTCCTCAAACTAACACTAGGATAGTGCCTAATACTACTAGTCACTGTTCTTAGTAGTTTATAAATATATTAACTTATTTAATCTTCTCATAATATGGCCACATAATAAAGTGAATGCTATTAATATCCATATTTTTTTTTTAGATAAGGAAATTAAGGCATGGATCACTTCTTCCCGAGGTTAAAGGGTTCAAACCAGCATCTGAGTTTGTAACTGGTTTATATTAACGCTTAATCCTTCTTAATAGTTATTCAAATACTTGAGGACAGTTATTAGGGCTTCCCTTAGCATTCTTTTCCCAGGCTAACTGTTCCCAGTTAATGTAGCTATTTTTCTCATGCAATGGTTGTGATTTTCTAGAAAAGCATAATTTAGTCTGTCATTGTTCTCCTTAAAACTAGTGCCCAGAACTGAATACAGACTGGCCTAGGGTCTGACTAATGCGTGGAATTGTGTGGAATTATATAATGGTTAGGTTCTAAAATCTGCATGCAAGGTGAAAATTGAGTATAGCCAAAGTTATCCTTGAAAAAGCCCTTCACTAACTCATAATGGAGGGTACATATGATTCAGTGTGTGCAATCCTGCACAGAAATTCTACTGTTCATTAAAATTTGAGAACCACTGTGGTCGACTAAAGAAGGAACAAAAGGAAAGTCGGTATGCAGATGCCTGGGCATGAAAAACATTCTGCTTTTAAAGTAATGATCAAATTCCTAGTGGTAAAGGAAGGATGGGTGGAAAATACTTAATTGATCTTGTTTACTTGCAGTATTACTTAGTATATGTTAATGTATTTGTGTTGCAATGAGGATTAAACAAGAAAGGAGAGAGGGCAGGTTCTAAAATGTAAGTTTAGAATAATATAATGGCAGGCCTTACTCTCCAGGCATTCTCAACAGGAGAGATACCACCCCCAAGGGGCAAAAATTTGTTCTTGGAGGGCAAAAAATCTTACTCTTTTTATGTATAAAGCCCAGACATACACACAATATGTAAAAGAGATATACACTACATCTATGGAATTAAAATTTCAAGGGGCAGGTGACAAGGGCCATGAAAATATATCTTAAAAAGGCTCCTTAGGGGATGATAATGAAAAGAGGGGGAAATACTTCCATACAATATAGCCCTTGATTTGGACACTATTAATATAGCTCAAAATTGCATTTGTTGTTTTAACAGTTATATTGCATGCATTCTGGGCTTAAATAAAGCTCACTAGTTTTACAAAAGAAATTTGATCATTGGGCTATGATGAAAACAAAAATGTTTTCTACCTAAAGCGGTTAATTTTGCATTGTGACATGTTGATCAATCTTCATGTCTCCCATTGATTAAT
Organism: Phocoena phocoena; assembly: GCF_963924675.1. Classification (NCBI taxonomy): domain Eukaryota; kingdom Metazoa; phylum Chordata; class Mammalia; order Artiodactyla; family Phocoenidae; genus Phocoena; species Phocoena phocoena. Next base: position 170,166,962 of record NC_089219.1, on the reverse strand, counting down.
AAATTGAGGACAGTTTTAACAAGATAAAATAGGTGAGTTTGCTCAGCAAATGTAGGGCTCTCAGCTCATCATCTATACTCTATATATACCCGTAGTGGCAGATGAATTCAGTTACTTTTGATTTCTGAGTCCATGGAGAGCTGCACTGAGAAAAAAACAAATCTCACAGTCATGACTAATTCTAGCAAAGCGTCTCTCAAATATAACTCAAGTTCATCATCATTATCACCACCAGAAGATAAGCTCAAAATTTATACCCTATTGAGTGAGAAGGAAGAAGTTGTATCAGTATGCTTGTTTGCAAAGAAAGGAAACTTTGGCTTTTGCAGGTGAATTTGTGATTTTTGTGGTAATATATTTGTTTCCTTCTTCTTCACACTTAATAGGCATCCAATTCCTTCTGAGGGAAGAAACTATCTAGGTAACACAAAATTGTATTTACATACTAAGATAACATTTAGTTGTAAAATAATATGTCCCAGGAAGGCCCTAGACAGAGAGAGCAGATGTGAAAGCTAAATTGCTCTGCGTTAGAAAATAGGATCCATTTATCCTGCTCTCCACCTCTGCAGAAGGAGGGGAAAAGGGAAGGACATGACAGGCTTGAGATGGGTTTTGGGGGCTACAACTTAAAGAAAGAAGGAATGGCTTGTTAAAATGGCCATGCCATCATTTTTAAAGAACCTTAGTGTCTACCTTCCAAGGCTCAGTGGTGAATTATAATCCTTCTTCTATTATCTATCATTTTAGTGTATTATTTTAAAATGAAAAACATTTCAAATAATTATAACAAAACTCATGTGTGCACTAAGATAGAACAGATGTCGATATTTTGTATATTTGCTTCAGATCTGTTTTATTTTTTAATAAGCCTTATAAATATTGCTAAAATTCTGTCTTTACCCATTCTTATTTATCTTCCAGAGGTAAGATTTCTAAGATTTCCACCAGTTTTCTAAAATTGGTGGATCATCATCACGGTTTCTTAAGTATATATTCATTATATCCTTACAAATATACAGACACATTCATTAACAACATCCATTATTGTGTTTTGTACTTAAATATTTTAAAGTGTTATCAAACTGAATGTTTGATATCAAAATTCTTTTATGCAATGCACTTCTTTCACTCAGCATTATGTGTTCAAGTTTTAACTATGTTAAAACACATTACCCTGGCTCATTTATTTAACTTCATTGTCATATTTCATTGTATGCATAAACTTAACTTCATTTATCCATTTCAAGGTTGAAAGAAGTAGAATTGCTTCCTTTTTTTACCTCCATACCTTTATAATTAGAAGTGAAGAGGGGTCCCCATGGACACCCACATTTCTCTATCCTACAACACTGACAGATGTGCCATCACTATCTGCCTGGAATGTACCAGGAATGAGCCATTACATCCTTTATCCCTGTTTATGTCAGTCGCCATGGTTAGCCCCAGACCTGCAGGTGCCCCTCTAATTCTATACAGTAACCACCATAAAGCCATCTCCAATATCTCCTCAACTTCTGAACCCCTTTCACTGTGCCCCCTGGAACCCACTGCCCCTAATCAGCAAACTCAACCTATTCTTGAATTTTCAAGGATACTCAACCTTTTCTCCAGATGTTCATTTTATCTTCCTGTTCTAAATGAAATCCAGGTCCCTCCAAGGACCCTGACTCCCTGGCATTCTTCCAAGGAATGGCTGTTCTTCTCTCTCATCTTGGAGGTGGGCTGGTCGTCCTTCTTGCAGTTTTCAGCCCATTCACCAACCGTCCTCCCTAAAAACATCCAGACATGAATCTTCTGTCATCAGACTGTAGCCCCAGCAGACCCCTCCCTCCTTGTTTCAGTCTTTTCAACATCTGGGTTACTCCTGATTTCACAAAGATGTTGAGTTTTTAGTTCATTGCTTCTCACCTTCAATGAACATATGGTTGTCTAGGAGCATCTTACTGAACTGTAAGATTTCCAGACCTGAGTTCTAAATAACCAACAAGAAACCAGGTGATGCTATGGCTGCTGGAACACTCTTTGGATAGTAAAATCCTAGATCACTGTTGCTCTCTCCAACAATACCACCGTCTTCCTTTGGGGGGATTTCCAACCACCGACACAGATGATCTTCCCAACACCCTTTTCTTGAGATTGTTAGCCTCCTCTCCACCTATAATCTTGTCCCTATCTCAGCCACTTCCTCCCCACACCTTCTCATTACCAAAATTGGCACCACTTCCATAATCTCAATTTTTAGCATCCAGTTCTCAGACTGTCACCTCTCATCTTTCCTGCTCACTTCCTCCAGTCCCCAAACACAAGCAATCCTCAAACCCCACTGATCCACCTAAAACCATGCTTCTGCTACCTCTTCATTGGCCTTCATTCTGTTCATGTTCACGCTTTACTCCTCACCCAGCTTGGATTCCATGGCACTTGATTATAGTCGCTCCCTTGTGTCCACGAACAACTTCCTTGCCCTACTCATTCTTCATCGTACTCAACTTGGCAAAACTCTCAAATCTGGCTAATTATAACACTCTGCCAAGCACACCCTGTACCCCTACTCCGTTAAATGAGGACAAGGTAAATGGCACATCCGTATTGGCTGGTTGCCTGTTAAATTCAAGAACATGAACCCTAAGTGGAACTGGGATGCCATTTGGCAATCATACTCTATTGCTCTATTCTAAATTCTCTCTTGCTCTCTTCTAGATAACAATTTTGTGCTTTCTTCTTCTTCGAATCTGCAATACCTCTTCCCCATTCTGCACTTGCAGACCTCGCTTAGTATTTCATGGGGAAAACGGGAACAATCAGCAAAGACCTTTCACAGGCTCCCATACTCACATGCACCCAGCTCTCCCGCCCTGCAACTCTCTCCCTCTTTCCAACTCAACGTCATAGTTCTAGCAATTCTCCTCCCTTCCTGCATTATTTCCTGCTCTCTGATGCATCTTCCTTACAGCATAAAGCATACTTTTTATTCCATTAAAAAAAATAAAAACATTTTCCCCATTAGCCCTAGGTCTCTGCTCAGCTCAAAGCAAACTCCTCAAAATATTTTTCAATGCTATGGTTTCCAATTTCTCTTTCCCTACCCTCTCTTAAACCCACTACAGTTGGTCTTTGGTGCCTACTGCACCTCTGAATCTGCTTTTGTTTTGTTTTAGTTTTTTGTTTGTTTTTACATAACCAACAGTAAATTTCCTATTGACTGCAAATGAAAAAGAAAAAAAAAAGCACAGTCACACAAAATGCATAAGCAACTATCTAAATGGGAACAGTGAAAGCAAACACAATAACTAAGTACAAGCACTCTCTGCAAGTGTGGGTTTAGCCTTGACTGCCAGTTGCTGATTATATAGAAACAGCATGGTTCTCCAGCTAGAACTCGCTAGGTCAGCGTCTCACTAACTGACCACCTGGTTGATTAGCTGACTCATTTATTCTCATATACACTTTTTCAGTCATTAATTTATTCATTAATTTATTCTCTCCACAGTCTACATTGCTTTCTTTTTCTTTGTCCCTCTTTGCCCCCTTCTGTTACCAATTTGTGGGTATTGTATGGGGCTTTCCAGTTCCTTCAGGGTGTCTCATCTTCACTGTAAGAATCTTTTTATAGAGCTTTGCTGCCCTCACTGCAACTCCGATAAACTACAGAATTACTGTCCCATTTTATTTATCTTTTGTGTTTCACTGTATCCTCCTCTTCAGAGAGTCATCTAGCCTGTTGTTCCTTCTTGTTGCTCCTTTCACTTATAATAGGGAGATTTTTAAAAAGGTATTTCATCACCATATGAATAAACCGGAAACTACATTTATTTCACATGTATTCCAAGCATTCAACAACATTGTGATTTTCTGCTTTCTTTGCTTTCGTATTCTGCACACTTTATTTTATTTTTGCTGCTTTCCCCTATTTCTGGGTTCAATTTATGTTTTACTGTTTCCTAGTGGACCTCCATTCTTTAACAAAGCTATGAGAATCTTCACTGAACACTGCATTCTGTTGTAAGTGGTAGTTGTAGAGTGCTCAGATTAACTGGCTAACTACAGGATGAGAGCAAATATTTATTTTTCCATCAAGAATACCATTGATCTGGAGAAAAATAACTGGTTTCTCTGGGCCAGAGCCATCCAGGAGTTCGTCCATGAAAAACAGTCCCAGTATGGCTTTCTGGGCCAGTCCTAGTTGATACAAAGAAACTGTTGCTTGGAATTGTGTTCCCATAGACCTATGAAGGATTTTTAAATACCTTATGGAACAGCTTTTTATGTGCATGTTAAATATCTGACAACTAATACGTTTGTTAGACAATCATCATCATTATCTTTAAACATTTATTTATTTAGTATTTTCATTTATTGAGTGCCATGGACATTGAATAAACTTTGAGAAATTTACAAATCATGCCTGATTATTTTTTTTAAGGCAACATCTACTTCCATCGTATGTTCTGCTTTACAGCTGAAAGATATACTACTGAAAACAGAGTTAATTTATTCACTGTGCTGCTATGTCTTAGACTTTTTCTCTGTGTCTTAACACAAGTTTCTCTGGAGTTCTGTGATTTGGAGGATTCCAGCCAAGGGAGGCTGTGGCCTGTGTTTCTAGAACAGTTGGATTTTCTTCTTTGCTGGCTATGGAGTCTCTGCAAGTCTTCAGATGTCTAGCACTTGGCACCTGTAAGGCTGCGAGGATGTAGTAGATAAAGATATTTTTGTGTGTTTGTTCTGTGAAATGCAGTTTTAAGGTTTTGTTAACACTGTTCTGCTCTCTATGGGCTGGAACCCATTCCTTTGCTTGAGATCATTTACTATATATACAGAAGGGTATGTGGACAGCAGTCCTGGTTAGTGAAGTAAGAACGTTACCATTGGCAGGGCTTTGTGAAAGAGGAGGCTGACAACACAGAGGATAGGCCGAGAGGCTGACCTGTGATCACAGGGCAGGACGGGGTCACAGTGAGGGAACCAGGAGGACACCCACAGGTACCTGACTCAGGATCCCCTCTGAGTGCTCACAGGCTTCGGTCGCGTGCTGCCTCACAGCCAATGAACACCACTTTGTACTATCTCCTCTGGGCCGAGGCTGATGGAAATCCTGGAATTGTATTTTTGACACTGTATCCATGGATAAAAGGGCACCATTCTGGCATAACATACCTCTGAGAAATCTCTTTTTAGTCTTGTAAAAAAAAAAAAAACCAATAGAACACACATTTCTAAATTCACTTTTTCTTTCATGTTCCAAAACTACCAAAGGACTTGTTATCCACAAAATGCTGTTGGTCTTTCAGAAATAAAATTTCTTTAAAATACACATACGCCCATACATATGTGTGTGTATATATATATATATGTATATTACAGATGTTTATATGTTAGTGATTATAGGAAGTAAGATTTTGAAAGGTTCAGCAATTCTTCAGTGTGAGCTACAGAGAAACAACATTAACAAAGAACTGACTTCCTGGATAGAAACGCACTTTCATCGCTTGAGGATATCTGTGTAAGGAAGAGAGAGAACCAAAACATTAGCTGTTAAGTGAAGACTAGTTCTAGGGCCACTGAATTCTAAGCAGTGCAGGTCAACTAAAGAAAATTCCTAAATGTCCTCATATGAAGGAAGCAGATTTCTCTCCTGTTCTTAGGCAGAAAATCCAAAGGGGAAATATTATGTTTCAGATGCTTGTCGGTCATTCAACAAAGCACTTTGAATATTTGCTGTGTGCAAAACAATGTACTATAGTAGGTGCTGCTAAGTCTTTCCCATTGGATAAAAAATTATGAAGAGATAATCAATAGGAGGAATAAAATATGCGTTAAAATAGAGCAAATTATCAGCAAGTAAAAATTATTATGATACCAAGAAAGTACACTTAATTGGTAAGAACAATGGAGAAAAAAGCAAAGAGTATATGGAAGATAATGTAATATAGTGATTAAGAGCATCCAGGTTTGAACTCCCATTCTGCCATTTACCCGCTGGGTGACATTGGACGAGTCATCTGTTCTCCCTGTGCCTCAATTTGCATATCTGTTAAATGGGCATCATAATAAGACTTATAGAATTGTTATGAGGATTAAGCAGGTACGTTTACCTGCCTGAATATCAGGAGTAGAATAGCTTTCAGTAAATGGTAGCTGCTGTTGCTACTATTATTATTATATTTAATAATGAAATCTTCTAGGAAAAGGTAAATCTCAAATGCAATTTGGCAAGAGATAGAGAACTATCGATGGGTTAAAAGGATGGATGGTAAAACTAAGAATGTGGTTTCCTCTCGACAGAAGGTGCAGAAGCAAATCCTCAGTCTTGAAGTCATCAGGATGCAGGATTTCTTCCTTCAGTGCCGTCTTCCTCATGTCTATCATTCCTAAATGTCCCCAGGGACATAGTGCGTCTGTCTATTCTAAGAGCCCTTCGTCCTCTCTGTCAGAGGGATGCAGCCAGTGAAAAGTTGTGTCTCTCATCCAAACTGACCTCAATGGCACAGCAAGCTCATTCCTCTTTTACGAGAGAATTTAGCCCTGTGAGTCTATAAAGGGATTGCATTTCTTATAAAAACTTAAATTCTAATCATTATATTTTAGATTGAATAAAATTGTTATATTTAAAAACCCTGTCTCTTGGACAATAAAACTCACATTTTTTCCTACAGTTGAATAGCCAATTGAATATACACTTGATTTTGAAACCACGCAACTCAGATGGGAGGAAACCGCAAAACTCAGATTTGGGACTTGAACTCACTGTCTTTCAATTGAAATCGCATACCTGGTCTCAGGACTTAATGAAGCTCAGGTTTATGAAGCAGGAGGAATTAAGTGAGAGGCAAAGTGATAGGTAAGAAGTAGATTTATTTAGAGAGATACACATTCCATAGACAGAATGTGGTAAGGTCTGTCTCAAAAGGCATAACAGGGAGATTATCTGAAAAAATAACATCTTTAAATGGACAGAATAATATTTATCTCACTTTCTGTTATAAGCCATTGTCTGTCTCCTTTATTTTTTTTAACATCTTTATTGGAGTATAATTGCTTTACAATGGTGTGTTAGTTTCTGCTTTATAACAAAGTGAATCAGCTATACATATACATATATCCCCATATCCCTTCCCTCTTGCGTCTTCCTCCCACCCTCCCTATCCCACCCCTCTAGGTGGTCACAAAGCATGGAACTGATCTCCCTGTGCTATGCGGCTGCTTCCCACTAGCTATTTTACATTTGGTAGTGTATATATGTCCATGCCACTCTCTTACTTCGTCCCAGCTTACTTCTCCCTCCCCGTGTCCTCAAGTCCATTCTCTACATCTGTGTCCTTATTCCTGTCCTGCCCCCAGCAGAGATATCTTAATCAACAATTTGATTGTATGCTATACGTGCAGAATTTCCTAGTCCCCTTGTTGTGTTTAATATTCCAGTGGGAAATTTTGATATTTAAGTTGTTCCAGTGTTTTGGCCTACACCCAAGTATCTGACCCAATGGAAGAAAAGGGAGCTGGATCAAGGATAAAGAGGTTTGGGGTGCAAGTTAGGAGGCTTAGAGTTCTGGATCCAGTTTGCCACTCACTTGGTAAGTCCCTGTGACCAAAGGCAGATGGCTCTACCTTTCTGGATTTTAGTTCGCTCACCATATGCAATTGTAAGTTTGAACACCATCCATCACTTCAGCTGTAAAGTTCTCATATTCACAATGCTTCCTCAGATATTTTGTACCTATTATAAGAAACATTATATTTGTAATAGAGACCAATAAGAGTGTATTACTGATTTTTTTTTTCCTGGCAATTATAGCTAAAATTTATTTTATGCTTTCCTTCTAGGATATTAGGTCATCATACAAATATGACCTCAGCTAAATTAATCCTTATAATACTACTATGCAATTATTATTAGACAAGGAAATTGAGAAAAACAGAAGTAAAATATAATGGTAAAAATAAGTAGATGTCTACCAGTATTGGTGATATTGGTATTCTTATTCCTGAATAGAATCTCTGAGTTTTAGTTGGCCACCTAAAATAAGGACAATTCTTCCCAGCTTCTTCCCTTGCACTTAGGTGCTGTCATGTGTTCTGGCCACTGGGAATGTTTGGCCAATGGGAAACTGTCAACTGAAAAAAACACGCAACGTAGAAGTTGAGAATTATGTTTTCTTCGGCGGAATTTTTGAGGACTTAAGCCCAGAAGACAGCCTCTCAGATCGCTCTGAGGAATTGCTCCAGGGACGTAAGGGAGGAGCCAGGATATATAAGAGTTTTGCAAGAAAAACCAGATAGTAGGAACATCAAAAGATGACTGTTAATTAAAGAAAACCAGACATGTCAAGTTAATGAATTTAGAGCTGTTCTGTGTATGGGAAGATTCAAGAGTCTGGGCTTATTGAAATCATTCCTTTGATAGGCACCTTGACTATCAAGGGCCAGTAGCCTGCTTTTCTCCATCCTGGATCCCCTCAGGGTGCACAGCTGGGGGAGGCTGCAGTGGCTGCGGGACATGATGGCTACAGCCTTTGCTTACTGACATAGCAGGTGACATTTTTCATCCATGATATAAATGAAAGTGTTGTGTGGCAGGTTCAGGGAACCTTTCTTAAATGACAATCATACTCTCCCTGTGCCTTCTTTCTTCTTTGCTTTTTTCCCCTATCCTGTCGTAATGTTGTCTGAAGCCCTAGATGCCATCTTGAACCATTAGGAGGGGGACCACGTTCTAGGGATGGCAGTGCAGTCCCTGAAGCCATTGTAAGGCTGAGCTGCCATATCGCTCCCTTACCAAGTCCAGACTTTGAGATGAGAGAGAAATAAAGTTAACTAGCTTATGCCACTGACACTTTGGGTTAGAATCAAACCCAGCATTAACTAATAGGAGTATATTGCCCAAAGGGCACACAGCTGGTGAGTGGCAGCTGGGGTTCAAGCCTGACTAGAGAGGATAAGAGTGCATTGGCCTGGTGTTATACTAACCCTAGGAGCGAAGAAAGGCTCTTCACTCTTCAATACCAGATATTTAACATAGGTATCCTTGATCCTGGAATACAGTTGATGTTTTGTTTCCAGTGAGTCTGTTTTTCTAATTATGTTTGACTCTCGCTGATACTAAATTGAGTTCTATATCCCAAGAACATATACAGATTTTGGCAAAAGGAAGGGACTCATGAAGGCCAGTTTGACCTTACATTTTTGTTGCAGATGCTTGGACAACTTGGATCATGCACATCAAAGCTCTGAAAAATTAGATTTGCATAACAATGACTTCCATCTGCCTTCTTCATCTGCATGAAGGGAACCCTGCTTAAAGGACTTTGCTCTTCGACACGTTAGGGTCTGTATCTGCATGTGAAAGCTGGGGGCCACATTCCAGTGCCCCCATAATTCAAACAATGAAACCACTTAACATTTCTTTGACTCTTAAGTAAATGGATTTTGGATTTCAGGTATCCGCAAAATACCTCAGTTCTATACTCAACTTGCAAATAAGATGATAATTATATTTTGTCCTTGAAGATGATGGCAGGAAAGATAGAAAATTTTTATCTGTAGATAGTTTGACTTCACTGCCCAACATCCCAAGAGAACTAATTGAAACGCTGTTAAATTCATTAAGAGTTCATAAAATGGACAGATAGGAGACAGTTACAAATATTGGCAATTTCCTGCATAACAGACATAATTGTATAACATGTTGGAAAAAGTTTATTCATGTTAGCAATCAAAAAACAAAACACAGTAACTAAAAAAAAACTTGAGTAACCTCAACAATAAATATACTAATTTTTTAGAAAGAAAATTTCAAATTTTCTGGGAGCCTTAAAGGATGATTTAAATTAATGGAAAGATATATCACATCCTTTTATGGAACAACAATATTGCAAAAGTGTTGGCTTTTCCAAATTAATTTATGGGTTATGTCATTCTATACTGGAATTTTATGAATTAGGAAAATAACACACTACTATATATAAATTAGATAACTAATAAGAACCTACTGTATAGCACAGGGAACTCTACTCAATACTCTGTAATGGCCTATATGGGAAAAGAATCAAAAAAGAGTGGATATATGTTATGTATAACTGATTCACTTTACTGTACACCTGAAACTAACACAACATTGTAAATCAACTATATTCTAATAAAAATTAAAAAAAATAAAGTTCACCTGGCTGCTAAGATAATTTTGAAAAAATCAGCATAATGAGGGCTTTAGATTTTCAAATATATTATAAAAATAAAATGATCACACAGTATGGTATATACAAAAGTATAGACAGACCAACAGTATATGTAACAACTCAATAAATCATAAGCAGGTAATGAAAAATTGAGAGAGTAATAGATTATTCAATAAATTGTGTTAGGATATTTATGATTTGGAAAAAAAGTTAATTTTGATAGCAGTCATGCATCTTACACTAAGATAAATTCTGGGTGTACTAAAATTAGGTGTCAAATTAGGAAAACATAAAATAGGTGAATATATGTCAAATTTCTGGGTGGGGATGAATTTCCAAGCATAAAAGCAGTAAAAGAAATAAGAAAAGATGAGATTTGACTCTATACAAATGTATGACTTTCTATGTCAAACATACAAAATAAAATTAAAAGGAAAACAGGAGCTCCAGTTCAAGGATGACAGCTTAAGGAGCTCTGTGGACACACTCTCCAACGAAACAGGCATAATTGGTGAAAACTATATATATATATTGGGTTGGCCAAAAAGTTCCTTCAGTTTTTAAGTAAAAATAAAAGACACCTTTTTCATTTTCACCAAGAACTTTATTGAAAAATGTATTCACCATTTTGTTCCACTACCTTCTACCATTTTTCAGGCAACTTCGTAATTCCATCTTCCCAAAACTTTTTATCCTTTTGAGCAAAGAACTGTTCCAGGTGCCTTTTACAGTCTTCCAGGGAATTGAAACTGTTTCCATTAAGAGAACTTTGTAAAGACTGAAATAAATAGCAATCCGAAGGTGCAATGTCTGGTGAATACGTTGCGTGAATCAGAACTTCCCAGCCAAGCTGTAGTAGTTTATGCCTGGTCATCAAAGAAACATGCGATCTTGTGTTATCCTGATGGAAGCTAATACGTTTTCTGTTGACTAATTCTGGACATTTTTCCTTGAGTGCTGCTTTCAGTTGGTCTAATCGGAAGCAGTACTTGTTGGAATTAATCGTTTGGTTCTCCAGAAGGAACTCATAATAGAGGACTCGTTCCAATCCCACCATATACACAGTATCACCTTTGGATGAAGACCGGCCTTTGGTGTGGTTGGTGGCAGTTCATTTCACTTGCCCCACGATCTCTTCAGTTCCACATTATTGTACAGTATCCACTTTTCATTGCCCATCACAGTTTGTCTCAAAAACGGAACATTTTCATTACGTTAAGTAGAGAATCACATGTGGCAATGTAAAAGGCCAAGAAGGTTTCTTTCACTTAACTTATGTGGAATCCAAGCATCAAACTATTCACATAATCAAGCTGGTACAAATGATTTTCAGCTTTTGATATGGATATTTTGAGTATGCTGACTATCTCTCATTTGGTATAACATTGATTGTTTTCAATTAATGTCTTGATTTCATCGCTATCAACTTCAACTGGTCTACTCGACCATGGAGCATCATCCAGCGAGAAATCTCCAGCACAAAACTTTGCAAACCACTTTTGACACGTTCAATTGGTCGCAGCACCTTCTCCATACACTGCACAAATCTTTTTTTGCATTTCAGTTGTGGTTTTTTTTTTTGCGGTACGCAGGCCTCTCACTGTTGTGCCCTCTCCTGTCGCGGAGCACAGGCTCCGGACGCGCAAGCTCAGCGGTCATGGCTCACTGGCCCATCTGCTCGGTGGCATGTGGGATCTTCCCGGACCGGGGCACAAACCCACGTCCCCTGCATCGGCAGGCCGACTCTCAACCACTGCGCCACCAGGGAAGCCCCAGCTGTGCTTTTACTTTTCTTGAAATAATAAAGTGTAATATGCCAAAAATGTTGCTTTTTTTCTTCTATCTTCAATATTAAAATGGCTACACAAAAATTCACCAATTTTGATAAGTTTTTTTAAACGCACGCTGATATGACAGCTGTCACAATACAATCTAACAAAATTGTTTTTAATGAAGTTAAAGACAGCTAAGCGCTACTAGAGCCATCTTATGGAAAACATCAAATGAACTTTTTGGCAAGCCCAATATATACATATATATATATATATATATATATATATATATATATATATATATATATATCCCAACCATTTAAAGGTATCTGGCAATTGTCCTAAAAACATACAGCAAATGAAGAAACATTTATTCAAGAAAACCTGCTAAATTCAGTAAGAATAGCAAGAGTCTGTGGCATTTGAATCCTGACCTACTCTGTCTCTCTCTCTCTCTCTCTGTCTCTCTCTTCCTTTCCCAGTTGAGCTTGATGGAAGCTTCACTCTGGGCAGATGTGGCCAAAAATGCAGGACTTTCTCTCCCCTCAGTTCCCAATCCAGAAGCATGGTGTCCTCCTAAGAAGAGTAGGTTGCTATCATTTCTCATTCCCTTCAACACTGAGATGAAGAGACTAAATTTCTGGTGAGGTTGAGGGCTGTCTTCCTCCACCCAGCCCCTACTCAAAGGATAAAGGCTGGATCTCAGATGTGGCAAGTGGAGAATCCTGAGCTCCCAACTGCCCTCACCTCAGTCGACTCGTATTTGCAAGGATACATGAAAGGAGAGGAAGCTATCAAGACAACTGGCTACCATCCCACCCAGTGCCCAGAATAGAGGCTCAGAAATTTTGCCAAGAGGCATAGGCAGCACACACAGAGCTTTGAAGTTCTCCCTGCAAGAATTGATTTTATTTAAAACAGAGTGAAACTGAGTCCCCCCGAAAAGCGAGTTCCCCTGTCGAGTTTATGATTAACCTCTCTAGACTCTAAACAAAAGCCAATGCAGATTCTCACTGGAAGCATGCACCTTTTCCATAGCCCTCAATACGTTTTCAAAAATACTTTTTCAAAGAGGCTGGGCATCTCACAGTCAAAAATGGCTAAGCATACCTAGTACTCAGATCTGGATTTCTAAATACTGCTATTTCTTTTTAAAGGAAACAGGATTCAACGAGGAAATAGCTGGTCCCAGGTCTGAAGCAGGGAAAGTAAACATTAGTCTGAAACACATTTTCATGTGAGAAAATCAGAAAGTGGTCCACATGAAAAGGTCACTGAAGCCTGCTTAAAGGGGCATCCACCAGTTAAACTAGGGAAAATCTGAGCATCAAAATAATTACTCACGGTAATGAAGTGTAGTCCATTGAATAAGATAATAAAAAATCAGAGTTGATATTGAAAAATACAAACAAGTAAATAAAGTGGAGAGGAAGCTTTATTTATATTTTTCTTCATTTGTTTGTATTCTATTGACTGTCAGATAATACATTTAGAAGGAACGACAGAATTAGAAAATTCGCATTTTACAACCATCATAAATATAATTGATTTGGGCAAGAATCATCAATGGATACTAACAAAGGCTATTTAAGTTTGTTGGGTAATCAGATACTTAGTCTCAGAGCATCTTTTCACAGATTATGTATTAATTAGAAGGTTAAAAGAGGTACCTTAAACTGGAGAAATTTGGCAAACACTGCCTTTAAGTTAACATTACTAAAATGACCAATTGAGATCACGTGCCTCTTGATGAAAGACACAGATCACTTATGTCATATTCCTGCCGAAAATGTATAACCTGAAACCGACTGGGGGAAACAACCAGACAAAGGCAAATTGAGGAACATTAAACGACACAATTAGACTCTAATCTCCTGCGAATTCTGCTTCCTTCTCATCTCTCCCATTCAATAAATCATCCTGCTCTGCTGATTTCACCTCCTAAATATCTAAATATCGCTAGAATTCATCCACTTCTCTCCATTTTCTCAGTTACATCATGTCACCTAATTGCTAAAACAGTTGCTGGCTGTGCTCCCCTTGAATCCATGCTTCACAGGTTAGCCTGAGTGATCTGTCTACAGTATAAATCTGATCATGCCACCTCCCTGCTAAGAAGGTTTCTGCGGCTTTTGGTGGCTATTAGAATAAATGCAGACTTTTAAATCTGTTTAACAAAGCCCGTCTTGACCTGGTTCCTGCTTTGTCCTCTAGCTGTATCCCTTGATACTGCTCCATTGCCAGCACCGTATTCTTTTGATTTGCCACTTCCCTTAATTTTCAGGTTGAGGTATGTTCTGATCTGTGCAGGCTTTTATCCATGTCTAGAATGTTTTCTCTTTCTACGCTTCCTACCCCACTACTATCTTTTTGAAACGAAACCATTTTCCTACTCAAGCCTTAGCTTAGGCAGGATTTACTCTCAGAAGCTTTTCTTTACCCCACCATTCTCACCTCACCCCAGGTAGTTGTCCCTTCTGTGCGAATCAGCTGTATCTCGTGCTGCTTCAATCTCAGTACTTAGCGTATCACTTCCTAACTTTTTGTTTAAAGCCTAGGTCCTCTAGTAGCCCGTGAGCCACTACCAGGTTTTGTGTGTGTCTGTTTGTGGTAGTAAGGGAGATGTGATTGTTAATTTTATGTGTCAACTTGACTGGGCTGCTGGGTGCCCAGATGTTTTGTTAAATCTAGTCTGGATGTGGCTCTGAGGGTGTTTCTGGATGAGACTCGATTTGAATGGGTAGACTGAGTAAAGCAGGTTGCCCTCTCTAAGGTGGGTGAACCTCATTCAATCCATCGAAGACATGAATAGAACGAAAAGCAGAATAAATGAAATTTCACTCTTTCTGCCTGACTCTCTCTGAGCTGGAATGTCAGTCTTTTCCTGCACTTGGGTTGGAACTTAGACCATTGGCTCTCCTGGATCTCAGGCTTGTCAATTACAGAATTTGGGACTTCTCAGCTTCCATATCTATGTGAGTCAATTCCTTATAATACATCTCTTATTTTATATATATGTACACATATCCTATTCGTTCTATTTCTCTGGAGAACCCAGACTAACGTCGGAGATATTTACAGGATGGGCTCTATCCTTATGCAACTACAAAAGAAAAATCTATCAAGGGCTCCCTGAGGGATAAAATCCCAGAACTTCAGAACACCAATCTGTCCTCCTCATGAGGAAAATTAATTTAAAATTTTAATTTAGGGCTTCCCTGGTGGCGCAGTGGTTGAGAGTCCGCCTGCCGATGCAGGGGGCACGGGTTCGTGCTCCGGTCCTGGAGGATCCCACATGCCGCGGAGCGGCTGGGCCCGAGAGCCATGGCCGCTGAGCCTGCGCGTCCAGAGCCTGTGCTCCGCAACGGGAGAGGCCACAACAGTGAGAGGCCCGTGTACCGCAAAAAAAAAAAAAAAAAAATTAATTTAATTTTCAATTAGGTAGTACAGTCCAACATGCATAAAGGAGAGAGAGTACTACAACACACACACATTTTAAGATGTTAATATTTGCTTTAGATTGCTTTAGTAGAAAATTTCCTATTCATTCTTTTTCTAATAAGCAAACACCAACAAAACATGAAGTGATTACATTATAATAGTTTGCTTTGTTATAGCAGCTTACTCTCCATGCACATGACTTCATTTTATTCTCATGTATTTAAAAAAAATAACACATTCACAAAAGAACTGGATTAAAAAATACTTTGAAGTCTTTGTACTGGAAAGAACGTGAAAGTCATAAATGATATTTCTTTTCAAAATAATATTAATTCGGATTTTTCAAGTTTACTTTCCCACTAATTAATGAGGGTTTTTTTTTTTTTAATGTTTGCCAGCATCCAGAGGCTGCAGGAGTTTCTATGACTCACCTCCTGTACCTTAAATGCTCCAAAGAGGTTAATCTGAATTTACAATATTTTACTCATAGAAAAATCAGTGCAGAAATTTGTTCAGGGACTGGTGTCACTTTGCCCACACGTCTCCTGAATTTTTGGAAACAGGTTGTCCTCTATGAAGAGTGGTTTAAGAGGAAAACACCCTCACTAGCCCATGACTAAGCCTGAGCACACTTTAAACTTCTTTCCTAACTGAACAAATCAAGTCGGTTTACTCATCAAAGTATAATCGACTCCATCCAATACCTTGTTCTGATAGTTTGAACTTGATTGACCACGGATTTGACAAGCGTGACTGGATGCACTTCGTTAAAATGATTAATGTGTGTGGGTCTGGGCACAGCTACAGCACTGCTGTTCCCTCCCTCAGATGCAGTGAGGAAAGCCTTGGTCAGAGGCGATCAATACACCCGGAGAATTCTCTCAGGGGCAAGGACTACAGAGAGAGAACCTGTCTTTGACATTGATGAAAATAAGAAGAGTGATTTCCTGAACCCACTGTTCTTGGCTGAGTGTTTCCTGGAGCAAAACCTTAATTATAACTCAGATCCGTTCCCGTCAAAGGTCCAAACCAGGGTCACTGGTTACGGCAGCATTAACTAACTTCTTTGAATCTTGTCACTCTAATCGTGGAAGAAGGGCAGGAGATTTTCCTTACTTCTTTTACTTTCTTTCCTCTTCTTCAGCTTTACTTATAAAGCTCACTTAATACTCCTGTGATGGTTAATTTTATGTGCCACTTGTTTAAGCTGTGGTGCCCAAGGGTTTGGTCAAACACTGGTCTAGATGTTGCTGTGAAGATGTTTTTAAGATGTGTCAACATTTACAATTAGTTGACCCTAAGTAAAAGAGATTACCCTCCATAATGTAGGTTGGTCTCATCCAGTCAGACGAAGGCTGTAAAAGCAAAAACAGGCCTTTTGGAGAAAAAATTTAGCTTCAACAGTCTAACATGGAAAACCTGCTTGAGTTTCCAGCTTGCCAGCCTGCTCTTATGGATTTCAGACTAGCCAGCCCCCATAACTGTGTGAGTCAATTCCTTAAAATAAATCTCTTCCCTTAAGGTAAATATCTATCAGTTTAGGTAGATAGATAAATCGATGATAGATCGATTTTATATTTGTATGTGTATACACATACACATATTGTCTATTATCTATCTATCTATCTAGCATCTATCTTTCTACCATCTATCTCCTTCTTTGTCTCTTTATCTATCCTGTTTTGGTTGTTTCTCTGGAGAACCCTGACTAATACGACTCATTAAAAGGTTTTTTCCCCCTCTTTTCCTTTTTTAAAACTATCTATCTGGCCAAAAAAAAAGACCTTTGCCTTTGCCACCAAAATTCTACCTTAAAAACAAATAATTTCTTTATTCATTTGTACAGTGTTTAGGTTTAGTTACATACTTTAGACTCTTTGGATTGTGGCTGGAAAGTCACTCATATTTGATAGATCTTCCCCCAGTCCACAGCCTTGCCCCACCATCTCACTATTTCACAGCATCAGCCTAAACATACAGTATGATTCATCCCTTAGGACAATTATCTTAAGCTTATAAAATTCTTAATAAAGAGAGTAAAAAGTTCACAAACAATGCTAGAGTTTACAAGGTGTAAGGCAGTAAGTACGGGTATGAAAGCAACTGAAGGATGATAATATTTGAGCAGTGAGAACAGGAGGGTCAGAGACCCTTACTTTTTTTTTTTTTTTTTTTTGCGGTACGCGGGCCTCTCACTGTTGTGGCCTCTCCCGTTGTGGAGCAGAGGCTCTGGACGCGCAGGCCCAGCGGCCATGGCTCACGGGCCCAGCCGCTCTGCAGCACGTGGGATCCTCCTGGACCGGGGCACGAACCCGCATCCCCTGCATCGGCAGGCAGACTCTCAACCGCTGCGCCACCAGGGAAGCCCCAGAGACCCTTACTTCTGATGTTATATAAGGTGCTCAGTAAGTATGTTAAAAACTATATATTGTGAAAAGAAGAAAAATAGTAACACTTTTCCTTATTATGTTTTACTTTCCTGAGAATTTTTAATTTATTTTTTCATTTCATTTTTATTTATTTATTTTATTGGGGTATAGTTGATGTACAATATTATGTAAATTATAGGTGTACAACATAGTGATTCACAATTTTGAAAGGTTATACTCCATTTATAGTTGTTATAAAATACTGGCTATATTCTCTGTTGTACAATATATCCTTGTAGCTTATTTATTTTATACATAATAGTTTCTACCTCTTAACCCCCACCCCTATTTTGCCCCTCCCCCTTCTCTCTCCCTACTGATAGCCACCAGTTTGTTCTCTATATCTGTGAGCCTGTTTTTTTGTTGTTATATTCACTAATTTGTTGTATTTTTTAGATTCCACATATGAGTGCTATCATACAGTTTTTGTCTTTCTCTGTCTGACTTATTTCACTGAGCATGATACCCTCCAAGTTCATCCATGTTGCTGCAAATGGCGTTATTTCATTCTTCTTATGGCTGAGTAGTATTCCATTGTATAAATATTCCACATCTTCTTTCTCCATTCATCTGTGGATGGACATTTAGATTGCTTCCATATCTTGGCTATTGTGAATAATGTTGCTATGAGCATTGGGATGCATATATATTTTTGAATTAGTGTTTTCATTTGCGGGGGATAAACACCCAGGAGTGGAATTGGATTTTTTTTTTTTTTTTTTTTTTTTACTTTCCCGAAATTTCTAAGACAGTCATTATTTTTCAATATTTCTAAATAAATCGCTTTGGTCTCAAGCGAACTCCTTGAAGCCAAGCCATGAGTTCTTGAAATGAGTAAATTATATGGAAATATTGATATGTTCAGAACTCTGTTGTATTAGCAAGAAAGAGATGTCAACACTACACCTGAGAGTAAATTTGCCTTAGTTGTTAGCTTCTTTGTTGTTCTTCTGGTCTCAGTGACAATACGAGGGACATTAGTCAGACAAATGTGTAAACTCCTGCTTTGCAGTTTTGAAAGAACGCTGCTCTTTCCCAGCAACGTTAGTCTGAATCAGGCTAATTCTGAGGAGTATATGTGAGGGTGCAAATAGGCCTTTTTAATCGGGAAGCGTTTATTATAAGCACGCGTTGTTACAGCAAATGGCCGTCATTCAAGGAACAAGTGCTTGTCTCTATACTTTTGGCCTCTCTTGATGTTCTGTGTGAAACAGAATGCAGTGCTTATTGAAAGCACAGACTCAGTAAACGAGCGCTTCCGTGGTGTCCCTGGGAGCCAGCTTTGTACACGGTACAGAGGGGGTGAGAGATGAAGAAAGCCATCATTGGCCATCCATCTAGTGTCAGCTGAAACCCCAGCTTGGCTCTTCTGTTCACTCATCAGTAAATGATCAGCTTAGGATTTTCTTATGAGACAATTATTGGACTTTGCTGGTTCGATTGGAGTCATACAGACCCACTTTAATTTCCTAAAAATCGTAGCATCAGGACGGCCAAGTATATTCAGGATGATGAGTCTGAGCATTTATGTTTTCTACGTCCCAAAACAACACACCCAACAGCCCCAAGCAATAAGTAAGTTAGCTTGTGATGCCTATGACGCCAGCTTTCAAAATTCACGGTGCCTCTATTTATTCTCGTCAATTTTAAGAGTTAATGCAACTTCTTGAAAAATCATTTAAGAGCAACGTGGTAAAACATGGGTATGTCTCACAGCCGAAATGTGAGATTTGCTCGTATATAAAATCAAAACGGATCATAAAACAGCCACTGAAAACTTTCGCCAATTGTCTGTAAAAGGAGACCCCCAATGACCTACAGCAGGAATATAGATGCAAAGCTGTACTTTGCCTTGTGCCCTGGGGAGGTTTTTGGCTTTAAGATTTTGTCTCCTTGCTGCCAGATGCTAAAGCCAAGTGCATTGCTAAAGCTTTAGACACATTTTCATCAATAAAATTTCTTATAAAACAGATCCTGCAAATGCTGAACTTATCTGCCAAATAACCAATTAATTATTTTACATCTTTGTTGAACAATGAAATACTTCATGATGGGTAGAGGTTTTACCATCACATATTAGTGTTCTGGAAACCACAAGGCCTAGCTTTCAATTAGCAGAAGGCATCACAGTTAGGGATGAAAAGAGGTAATTCTGTGTGTTGGAAATTCTGCCCCTAGAGAAATAAAACTCCCAAGGAGCAATGACCCAACTAATTTGAGAGAGTTGGGTTTTCAGAAAAACAGGTCCTTGTTAAAAGGAAAAGTTCAAACACTGCTCAGATGCCTAGACCCCTCAGTCTTTCCCCTCTCCAATGGCCCTTTCTTTTCATTAATTGCAGCTACGGAATTTAGGCCATACTTGCCCATCATGCATTAGTGTGTGTTAATCCCAGTTCAGACATTGTCTGCAAGTTTACACTATCATTGACAGTCATAATTTCCTGCATTGGGTCCGTGGGGAATGGTGCCTCCAATTCCCTGGATTTTCCAGAGAAGAGGAGAATCTGGGCTGAAATAGTTCACATACAGTTGATCTTGTTTCTCAAGTTCAGGCCAGATCTGGCATAGAAGGAGAGGCCCTGTAGGAGAGTGTGTTCCAGATGGCTGATTTGGATCTTAATGTAAGCCATTTGCAGAAAATGATGTCAAACAGAATGGGCCATGTAATTAAGTGCCATATTTGTTTACGTAAGCAGGGTGAAATCAACAACCTCCAGGGAAATGTAAGAAGTAGGCAGTTGGGGCAGGGAACAAAGAATTGTCTTTCAGGTTACAGGCCAGAGAAGATGGAGACTGGAAGAATCTTCCTTCCTGGAAGAAATTCTTGAACCTTCTGGGCATCCTTGGATGGTTGAGCAGAAGGAGATTCGGGAAAATGCAAAAAAACAAAAAAAAAGTGAATTCATTTCAAATGATGTAATTGGATGAATCCTGAATTTGAGAAGCCTGCTTTGTCTTCTGGAGAATCTCAATATCCCTAACAACAGTGCCTGTGGGTGTCTTGACTTCCGGAAGTTGAACAACTTCTGGAAACTGAAATTGCCTCCCTAGAAAGCCCCCACTGTCACCTGGCTTTGCTTCAACAGAAATCTCTGAGTTGTGGATTTTGATCTTGGAGTCATAGGGGTGGCTCTTGTTGGAATTCCTGGAAGCCACACCTTTACATCAGAGAAAAAAAATTGGCTTGGCCTCTTCCTCTTTACCCAGTCCAGGATGAAATCCCATCCTTTCAAAAACTTGTAAGTGAGAGATGTTGGTATTGATAGGTCTTCGTATATGTGTTCAACATTGTGCCTTCTCTTGTCCTGTGTGAATGAATGTTCAGCTCTGGCCTTTGGGTATATTTTCTATCTCTGTGTTACCGGCCAAGTCAAATTCATAATGGGCCATGACAAAGACTCCCCAGAGGAACTTCGGTAGAGCTTTCACTTTGGTATCAGACAATCAATTGTGCTATCCTCACTTTAAGGTGGTCCAGGATATACAAGAAATTTGTATTTACAAATAAGATTAATTAGGTGCAATATAACTTTCTTTCTTTAAGAAAAGAGGTTTTATTTTATTAATAGAATAACCACTAGTTCCCTTAATAATATGCTCCTTTAATGCTTAACTGCCATGATTCAGATTTCTCTGAAACTGACTTCTGGTAAAAGTCTTCAGAAACACATCTGTGATGGATCAATTGTTAGTAAACCTTTATGGAGTCAGCCACCACAGAGTCCTTTAAGCAAGTTGTTCGTATGTGATTGAAGTTTAAATGTCAAAGAAAACAATGCCTTACATATTGTATGGGGCTTGTTTTCCCAGAGAAATAAAAACATTATGAAATCTCTGATTTGGTCAAGAAATACCTCCCTAGGCTCAGGCCCTCCCTAGGTTGACAAGAACATTCTTAGGTGGAAGGGAGCTTCTGCAAGCAGGTGTCAACTTTCCCCTACATCTGAGGAGTCAATCCAAGCAACTACCAGACCCCACCCTCATTGCAAAAGTCAAGACTAAAAGTTGAGCGGTACTTTACCTTCATCAACCTCCTGCCTGGAAAAGCTGGGTACTTCTCACCACCATGACCAGAGTGAGGTTTTGGCCCGTTTGGACACAGATGACTATTCAGGAATGGTTTCTTACTGCTGCCTGTCAGAGGGTGGGGCTCGAGCCAAGAAGTTGAAGCAGAGCAAAGGTTGCAGGGATACTCACAAGGGTAGTGTGATAGAGCCTTGACAGCTCCATTTATGTGATAAATAAGTCCCCTACTTAAAGAGTTCTGCACCCTCAGTTTGCTAATTTTGGCATTTCCTCTTCAAGAAACAGACACATTGTTACAGTATTCTGTGAACAGAGGCTGAAAAATAATATGCCATTAATTATCAAAAGGCCTTGTCCTCTAAACGATAATAAACATCTTATTTGAAACATGACAAAAGAGAAGGTTGAGGCAATTATCCCTAAGAGTCAGGAGGAAGGGCAGAGTTTCAGGTCTGATTTGATCATTTATTGAATTTGGTGGCTCCGAGCAAGGCTTTGAACCTCTCTGAGGCTCAGTTTCCTCATCCTTGCTGAGAGGAAGGTCATTCCTACCTCAATGGATTGTTGAGAGATGATATGTGGGAAAGCACCTAGTTTAATTCCTGGAACATAATATTGCCTCCAAATAAATACTGAGTCTGACAAATTGTATTATCAAATGGCTCTTTAGAATGGATTCTTCTGTTCTATTCAATATGCTGCATTAACTTTCAGATATTCAGCTCTGCTTTACATCTTTGCCTGTGTGGGGTGAGGAGAGGGGATGGGAGGGAAAAAAGGATACAAATCCAACATTACCTGTTGATATATATTTTTTCCTTCTTGGATATTTAGTTTATTTCCTATAAGCATTCATGTCTTTATTTTTTTTTTTTTTTTTTTTTTTGCGGTACGCGGGCCTCTCACCATTGTGGCCTCTCCCGCCGCGGAGCACAGGCTCCGGACACGCAGGCTCAGCGGCCATGGCTCACGGGCCCAGCCGCTCCGCGGCATGTGGGATCCTCCCGGACCGGGGCACGAACCCGTGTCCCCTGCATCTACAGGCAGACTCTCAACCACTGCGCCACCAGGGAAGCCCTCATGTCTTTATTTTTATCCCATCTTGTGACCTAAACTTGGACTGGAAAGGCTCTGAGAGGTAGGAACCCTTCCTTTGGCAAGGGCCATCCCCAAGTTCAGCCTAAAAGGATGTATCCCTCTGAGAGACACCCACAGTTGGCATGGCTCCAGGAATGTGAGCACATAGGGTAGGGAGTCCCCAGAGAAAGAGAACTAGGTATGACTTTCCTGACATAAGAGAAGCCAGTTTTGGCCTAAGCCATTTTGTGATTTAAGCTTAGCTGCAATGCTTGCCCTTGAACAGGTCTCAGTAATTAATGATCTTAAGGGAACCAAAGAATCGAGGGAACAAAAGAATGTAGAGGGTTACAGAGAAAGATTGGCAGGACCAGTTAGAATTGTTTCCATTTTAATCAGTCTTGCTCAGTCACAGTGGGAAAACTGAGGCATTAGAAACTCATCTTGAGCTTCAGTAACAATTGCTCCTAATTAGTATCTTATTGTGGTGAATCTATGCCTTTAACACAGAGGATTCATAAAGTATAGCCACATAAAGACACCTACAAAAATGAAATCACGAGCTTGTAATGAAAAGACGTATTATTTTCTAGGACTGGATAATATGCAGGAAACTTCTTCCTGGTGGTAATTGTAGTCTCCACCAGGTAGGGAGTTTTGTACATTTGGTTCAATAAGTTGATCCAGTGCCTAGAAGAGTACTTGAAATATGGGTGCTGAGTAAATGTTGAATTATTAATAAGATCTTGGTAATCAGGAGGCTAAGGGAAAATGGAAAAAAAAAAGACATATTTACCTGATTTAAGAGAAGACCAGCTTGAATTACAAAAAAAATCTGAAGTGTAATAGTTTTTTTTAATCAACTTTAATCAGGTATAATTTATGTACAGTAAAATGCAGCCTTTTAAAGTTCATAGTTTTATGAGTTTTGACACTTTTACACTAGTGTAACTACCATCCCAATCAAGATGTAAGGCATTTCCATTTCTTCAGAAAGTTTCCTCTGTCTCTTTTCAGGTAACACTGGGCTGTCCCTAGGCAACCACTGATCCTGTTTAGATTCTAATCTAAGATTAGATTTTTCCTCTTTCAGGACTTCCAATAAATGGAATCATATAGTGTGTAATCTCTGACTTTCTAACAGCCTAATATTTTTGAACCTCATCTATGTTTTGGAATATGTCAATGATTCATTTCTTTTTATTGTTGGGTATTATTTCACTGTATGAATATACCACAATTTGTGGTATCCACTTTCTTTTTGGACGTTTGTTTCCAGTTTTTAAGTAATATATGTAAATTGTTGATGTGAACATTTATGTACATAAGTACATATTCAGGTGGACATATGTTTTACTTCTCTTGGGAAATTTGTCTCTTGACAAATTTGTTGTATCATCCTTGTGAATGTCATTATAAAATTTTTCTTTTATCTTTCTTAATACTTTTTATATTAATGTCAAAAATCTTAGTTTAGTCATTTTAGTCTTCTTTGGCTTACTGTTTGCATGATATGTCTTCTCTATCCATTTACTTATCCTTATACTTTTGTGTCTTTATATTTCTAATACAACTATTGAAAATAGATGTATATGTAGCTGACAGATGGCTTCCTGACAGAAATACAGAAATAATGGAAACCAGGTAACAGTGAAACAAAATTCTTTACCTTGTGAAATTATTTTTCAAAAGTAAAGGTAAAAAAATACATTTCCAGAAAAATAAAAATGGAGAGAATTAGTTACCCATTAGTAGACCCACCCTATAAAAAAAACTAAAGGGACATCTTAATGTAGAAGAAAGTGAGTCCAGATGGTTACATGGAAATGTAGGAAGGAAGGAAGGGCCAAAGAAAGGGTAACCAACCTAGCAATGATCTATTGTGAGACTTGACCCATAATCAAAAGATGCTGTAGTCATCTCAGTCTTATTCTTGTCTTTTTGTTTGTAATTGGGCCTCACACTGCTTCCTAAAACAAGATTTTCCTCTTTTTCGTTCATTACCATCAGTTTTATTATATGGTACATAGATGTGGTTTTATTTGTGTTTGTCGTGCATGGTGTTCATAACACTTCCCCATTCTGTGATTTGATATCTTTCTTTAGTTTTGGAAATTGTTTTCCCTTTATTATGGCTTCTTACGTACACTCTCTCTTCTTTCCTTCTCAGATTCAAATTATGTTTTTTAGCTCTATTTACTGTTTTCCGTATTTTTCTTTTCTGTATTTTTTATCCCTTTTGTTTTCTGCTTCTACCTGGATATTTTATTTTCTGTGTATCTACCTTCCAGTCATTTATCCTCTCTTCTGCTGTGCCACAACTGCTTTTAAACCCATATATTGAGTTACTAACTTCAATTATTGCATTTTTTGATGCCAAGATTTGCATTTGATTTTTTTTTAAATCTAAAATTCAGTTCTCATAAGAAATTATCAACCTTACCTATGTTTGGTAACTCCAAAAGTTGGATCATATGTATATCTGTTTTTATTTTATGCTTTTCTCTTAATACTGATTCTATATGCCTGCTATTTTTGATTAATTGTGGACATGTTAAATTCAGTAGGTGACCTTGATCCAATCAGGGAGTGAGCTGTTTGCGGCTAGGCTACAGTTTTCATAAAGTTTTATTTGTACTTTATCTCTGCTTCTAGAGTAATGCCCTTCAGGGTCCCCAGCTGAAAGTCTGGGTGCTTGTTAAGGTCTCTCTTTCTTGGTAAACCCTAGAGTACAATATTTGTCTCATTTTTACCACGTGACTTTAGAAAACTCTGTTTTTTATTATGTTTTTTATTTGTTTAGCTTCTTAGTCTATAGCTTAAAGCAGCATAAGAATTCAGCAAATGTCTTAAAGAGGAAACAGCACTGAATGTCATTCCTTTGTGTCTCCCTTCTCATTAGATTTTGGCGTCTCGACTGCTGGCTTCCTTGGTAGTCCCAAACTCTATATTTGTCTCTCTGGCCCAGTGATATTGCCGGCTCCTCTGTCTCCTAACAGCAGTCCTTTGACTAAATTCTCAGCCTCTGTTTCTCTACTGAGAATCAGCAAATGCTCCGTCGGGGAAAACACTTTAAAGAGTATCAGTTGATCTGTCTGAGATTCCTTTGACTCCAAGCTCTTAATTCCCCAAATCTTGCTTGCCTTTGCAACCCACCAAGGACCTCAAGCAAAAAATAAATAAATAAAAACTATTTTATCTGGATTTTCCACTTCTTCTGGGCTGAAATTGGTGTGCTACAAACTACTTTATCATAACTGAAAGCCAAAGTCAGACTAACTCCATGAAATTATGTGTGTGTGAATTTGAAATTTGAAATCCAGTATTTTTCTCCTTCCCTTTTCTCTTCACCGTTGGGTTTCCCCTATACAGACATACCTCGGAGATATTGCAAGTTGAGTTCCAGACTACTGCAATAAAGTGAATACCACAATAAAGTGAGTCACATGAATATTTTGGTTTTCCAGTGCATATAAAACTTATGCTTGTACTATACTGTAATCTAGTAAGTGTGCAATAGCATTATGTCTAAAACAAGTATATATTTTAATTTAAAAATACTTTATTGCTTAAAAAATTCTAACAATCTTCTGACCTTTTAGCAAGTCGTAATCTTTTTGCCGGTAGAGGGTCTTCCCTTGATGTTGATGACTGCTCACTGATCAAGGTTGTGGTTGCTGAAGACAGGGGTAGCTGTGGAAATTTCTTAAAGGAAGACAACAAGGATATTTGCCACGTAGATCGACTCTTTATTCCCAAACAATTTCTCTGTAGCAGGCAATGCTGTTTGATAGCGTTTTACCCATAGTAGAACTTCTTTCAAAATTGGAGTCAATCTTCTCAAACCCTGCCTCTGCCTTACTAACTGAGTTAATGTAATATCTCAAGTCCATTGTTGTCATTTCAACAATTGATTAAATTTGCTACCTTATGTAAGTGCAGTTTGTGGCTTCCCCAAACAATTACAATAGTAACGTCAAAAATCACTGATCACAGTTCACCATAACAAATATAATAATAACGAAAAAGTTTGAAATATTGCAAGAATTACCCAAAGGTGACACAGAGTCATGAGGTGAGCAAAGGCTATTGGAAAAATGGTGCTGATAGACTCGCCACAAACCTTCAATTTGTAAAAAACTCAATGTCTGTGAAACGCCATAAAGTGACGTGCAATGAAACAAGGTGTACCTGTACGATTAATTTGCACAACATGCAAAGGACAAGTTAAAAAGTTGGCAATTCTAACCTAGCTGTTGTTCAGATAGACTGGGTCCAACCAGCCCTTTGATCTAGTTAGTCTGACTTGATGTGCGTACACCATGCTCTGATAGTCAATACATTCAGGCCCTGGACATTGAACTTTTGTTTCTAACAATAACTGCTCATCCTCCTTCCTCGTTCTCAGTCTTGAGCCAACTTCCTCCCTGACTCCTGATTTCTGTCCCATCACCAGCCAAACTCTTGTTCTTTGGATGCCAGCTTAGTTTTGTCAGTTTCATCCTAGGTGCTCTCAAACGGTATGAGATTAGAGTTACCCCAGGGTCTGTGCCCTTCATATGTTATTAAGCTTGTTAAAAATGTAGGTTTCTAGGGAACTCCCTGGTGGTCCAGTGGTTAACACTCCGTGCTTCCACTGCAGGGGGTACAGGTTTGATACCTGGTCAGGAAACGAAGATCCTGCTGCGTGGCGCGGCTCAAAAAAGAAATGTAGGTTTCGGGCTTTGGCCTCAGATTCTGATTAACAATTGGTGTGAGATGAACCCTAACAATTTTTATTTTTAGTAAGCCTCACCCTAGCACCTGAAGACCCTGGCTCCATTCTGGGACCCCACAGACTGAGAATGGCTGACTTCACCAGCTTTGCCCAGCCCTGTGCCCTGGAAGGGACATGACTCAGTGAGGATTTAACTCATGTGGATTTTTGCTGTTTGAAGTGATCCCTGCCCTCTGGAGAAAAATAATCAGAGGATTATGGGGAATTATCTCCCCTAAAGGCTATGAGGACATAGCCCATTCTCCATGTTAGGTGGCAGTATGGCAGATCACGTGCCTGTCTCTTTTGCCACCCTCTGACTCAGAATCTTTACAATGTAAAGTTAAACTCAGAAACACCTGCCATTGATTGTCTGAACTATTCTTGGGCAATCTGGAAAACGCTTTCTCATCAGCTACACATTGTCTCCCCAACATCTTAAGCTATTATTCAGAACATTTCTATTCTTCATTTTATACTTAGGACCATGAAGCCAAGCCAAGAAGACATTTTTGTATTCCCCCGTCTCCCTACCAGTATTGGAGGAATGTCAACAGAAAGAAGGAGGGATATTATTTAGGGTGGCCTGAGGGGTAATAAGCAGGATTAATGGGATGAAATTGAGCAAAGGAAAATTTAAAGCTAACCTCAGGAACATTTTCCGAAGATTGAGATCAATGATCCTGTGGAATTAAGATCCCAGGAGAGGTTGTGGGAGCCCTATTACTTGAATCAGTTCAAACTAGACTGGACCAAATATTTGAATATAATCCCACCTTGGCAGAAAGTAAACCTGCAATGGCTGGAAGATGGAAAAAATGACCTAACGGGTCTTTTCCATCCCTGACTTCTATGAGTCATCCAATGTATGCTGTTGTGCGTCACACTGCCGGCCAGACCCGGGTCATTCGCTATACATTTCAGCCACAAAATCCTCAGATTTTGACTACGTCCCAGCTAAACGGCTACCTCAGCAGAGGCTGAGGGCTCCTTTGGGATTTCTGGTTAGTTTATAATCAATTAGATATCAGAAATGAAGGCAGAAATCAGTCATAGCAGCGGACGGTGGTGAGTAATTGAGTTATTTTCCCCGTCCTCTGGGAAGCTCACCCTCAACCTTTTGCAGACAGACAGAAATCTTTCCACTGCAGTTGTCGTTTGTAACTCTGCCTCTCAGGCTTGGCTGGCCTGTGGACTGTGCTGGGACCAGCCTCCTGCTGCAGCTCCCGGCCCGCTGTGGCCTCTTCTGCCACAGTCAACTCCCCTTCAGCTGCACTGGTGGAAGGTGCTCTCTACGTGCCCCAACCTGGGGAACCGGCGTTCGGGAGAACTGCTCCAGGACTGTCAGCTGACACAAGTCCCAGAGCGTTTTCTGAGAACATTGTTATTATTAGCTGCATCTTTTCTCCAAATACAATGTTAGGAGAACACCTAAAGCTGATCAAAGCAGAACTTTTTTGATTTCAACAAGGAAGGGGAGCCAGGACCCACAAGAAATTTTCTTCTTGCCACTCCCCTGACTCATCCCTCTTTCCTGAAGCTTCATAGAGGAATGCATACAAGCCACTATCAGGCACATATTCAAGACCAATTCTCTACACCCTTGCATGTGCTTTCTTGACATTTCACAGTCCATGAAGACCACAAATGGCGGATGAAACAACTGTTGCATCTCCAGACTTCACAGAGCCCGGGGAAGCAAGACGTCTGCTCTAGACCTAGTCATCCATTCTCCTTTCCTTCTTCTGGGTCCTCAACCTCTCAGGCTGCTGGTGGTTGGAGAGTGATTGGAGAAGAGAGCAGAAAAGGATTGGCTATGGGGGCTCATAAAGAAGTGTATTTCATGTTAATTACATGAGCCCTTAACCTCTGCTTTCCCTGTCACCAAGGAGATAGAGCAGCATTGCCTGGTCTTCCTTTTGTGTTTCTCCTCTCTTGCATGTTGTTTTTTGTGACTTCAAGTCTGCCCTAAATGCACATTACAGCCTGGTTTTGCGAGGCATGCTGGGAAGCATGGTGGAATCATGGAGGATCAGTCCCCCAGCCCCGAAGCTTTAGGAAGTGCAGACAGAGTCCCTGGCTTCCCCAAGGGATTCCTTAGACAAATCTCCTGAATTGCAGCTGGCCTCCGTGTTTTCCTTCTCCACTTTCTGGGTTTCAAAGCATTCTTAGCTAAAATTCTAAGTCCTTCTAGCTAGTAGGGAGAGAAGTAAATGGATTTGAACCTAAGCCTATCTGATATCATAGCCCAAAATCTAAACCCCGGCATTGCACTAGCTCTCACTTAACTAGACAGCCTGCACAGCAGCGGGAGTTCTCAATTCCACATTTCTAAACCTCCTGCTCTGGGTAGGGTTTCCGTAATGCAGCCAAGTAGGGAACATCATTGGGTTCATGTTTATTTCCGACCTCCTTCCTCTGGCATTTCTTCCTTGTTACTTTCAATTTCAAACAGGCTGAGATGAGAAGGGTTAAGTCACCTGTCCTTTCACTGGCCAACTGGTTAATGCTCTTTCCTTCTACTGTCCCTCTCATTAACCAGAGACAAGTTCTTCATTAACCAGAGTTAAGTGCTGCCCTTCACTAGAACCTAAGGCTCCTTACTGGTTTTGGTTCCTTCAGTAATTTCCTACCTTAGTAAAAAGGCAGCTTTGCGTTAGGAGCAAACCTGGGAGTCACTGAAATCCAGCTGGTTGTTTGGGGATGTCAGAGTCCTAGGCTCAGAGCTAGAAGGACCCCTAGATTAGAGAGTCCTCACTCCCTGCCTCCCGCCTCCCTGAATGAGAAAAAAGAACATAAAGAGGTTATATGGCTTGGCCAGGGTCACACTACTTAAATGAGAGAATTAGGAGTGAATGAAGTTTTCACTTCCAAATCCGTGTTTTTTCGTTTCCTCCACGTCACTCAGAGAAGAGCAGGACAAAGGGTTAGGGCGTGAGCTTGAGCAACGAGTGGCAACTTTTAGAGAAAAGTTTTGGATAGAAATTTCCTCGGAGGACGATCTTTTATGAGCCAGTCCTCAGAGGCCCTCGTGTGAACACATCAGAGACGTATGGATTACAAACATTGAAAATCCATATGGGTTGAAGAATGGAGACAGGGGAAGGATTTTGGCAAACACATTGGCTTTTTTAATATATATGTGTATGTGTCTGTCTATGTATATATATTATCAAATTTAAAACATTTGAA
Organism: Phocoena phocoena; assembly: GCF_963924675.1. Lineage (NCBI taxonomy): Eukaryota > Metazoa > Chordata > Mammalia > Artiodactyla > Phocoenidae > Phocoena > Phocoena phocoena. The sequence goes on along the minus strand of NC_089219.1, from coordinate 170,136,091 downwards.
AAGCAGTTTCAGCCTAAACCACAGAGTGGCTCATCCATCCCCACTAATAAGTTCCAATCCTTCTGCTGTGTGGTCTCTCCATTCCATGGGCTAGGACCCCACTAAGTCTGTTCTACTTCAATCTGAATCCTGCCTGTTTTATACATTTTGAAGATAGGTAGAGAGAGACTAAACCTCACTCTCCCATACAGGAACCCAACTCGCAATAGTCAGCATTTAACCGAATGGTTTCACTGTATTTTAAAGTGTTTTAAGTCCACTTATAAATAAATTGGGCTATACCAACGCTTTTGTAATGCACATCATGAAAAATGAACAGTCAGCTTAAAATAGATTTTCTTTCACTGCCAAGTACATTATGTGAAAAATGTACTCCATCTGGCAGGACAGACCGTGTGGTCGTGGGGATGGAGCTCAGATAAGGGAGCAGTCCTTTGTGTAAAGAGGACGCCACTCAGACCCTGATCCCTATCAGGACGTACGCCACAATCCATCTAGAAGTCCATGATAGAAAAAGCCATGTCCTCTTCCTGACACACACAAACAATGGCAGCTGACACTCATGAGCCTGGAATGAATTACACTTTGCCTCACTTTCTCCTTCAGTTTTCAATGTACCAGCCTCCAGATCAGTGCCTTCAGTGGGTCCGTCTAAACCCTGAAGCATGGCATTCACCATTTCACAATAGTTGACACCTCCTGGAGCTTTCAACTATTTCTTCACCCTGGCAAAGCTGATGTTACAACAGCTGCTTGTGATTCTTTACTCCTTGCCCTTGTTCCTGTGCTCATTTGCTCTCCAACCTGACATTGCCTTCTACTTTTGCCCATAGATCCATATTCATCACTTTCTTCAAGGTCCATAATGGTGTCAGTTCCATAAAGATGGAATCCCTAATTCTATCTAAATGTAAAAATTTACTCGTTGAAGAAGTGTACTCTCATATCCTCAAGCTTTTCCTGCTCTGGCTTTCCTCTTTCCTTTCTTCATATTTAATAACCACCTACCTGTAGGAGGCAACTTATGCCAAATGCAACATGGTTGCTAATCTGAGTCTTTCCGCCTTGTGACTGGACACTTCTTGTCCTGGTTTCCTTTCTAGGAACCTTTCTAGAAATAGCTAGGCATCTACCATGATTACTATTTCCACCAAAACTCTGCTAATTAACTATATCATTCCTGCTAAACCGTTAGCCAATAATTGGTTAGAGCTTGGGGAATACTCTGAGTATTTGCATTTTAGTCAAGAATCTTCGAAGAAGCCAGCACCACCTTGTGCCTTTATCTTGAGCTACCTCATCCATATATATGTGTCACCTTCACCAGTTAGGCCCCACTTTTGGCCAAAATCCTGGAGCTATTCCCCTGTTCCTGCCCGACACTGCCCAACCCTCTCTGCGATTGTACCTTCCTGAAGGGTGACGTGGTGGTTACAAGCTCCGACTCATGAGGCAGACAGAACTGACTTTGATTCCTGATTTCAAATTCAGGTTTTGACACACTGTGCCTTAAATCTCTCTGAGCCTCGGTTTCCTCACCTGCAAAATGGGGATAATAATAGTATGCCAGACTCATTATGTCCTTATGAAAATTGCTTGAAATAATGTTTGTAAAATAGTTAGCCCAGCATCTAGGAAAGGATCCATGAATTTTAGTTACGATTATTATGGCTGCTCTGAATTCTGTTTCCAATATTGTGTTCATCCATCATATCTGACAAATTGGTAGCTTTTTCTTTTGAGCTTCGCTTAGGCTTTTTTCTCTAGATTCTGACTCTCTTTGTACATGGTTTTATGGCTCCTTTGGTCCTGATCTAGGTGGTTTTCCTGCCTGGTCTGTCCTCAGCTTTTGAGTCCCCACTGTGGTATTAGGCTATGTCCACTCAGGATAGGAAAGCTTCAGGATTCAGAGAATGAACTTCTAATGGTAGAATAGCAGGAACCTTCCTATGTAAATGGATAACATACATACATCCTACTCACACTACCTTAAAAAATAAAAACTACTTGGATCTCTCTACCTACCACCCTGCTGCTTGGTACCGTCAGATTCTTTTGGGTACAGTGTGACACATATAATAGGCAATAATAAAAGTTCATGAAGTGAGTGGGGGAGGGAAGAATAAACTAAAGAGAATAGTGGTAAAAGCATTCCCGTGGACCTTTTTGTATCAGTCTTCAGAATATATTGAACCCAATATAATCATGAGAGTCCTTATAAGTGAAAGAGACAGGAAAATGAATGAGAAAGAAATTTAAAGATACTATAGAGCTGGCCTTGGAGATGGTCGCTAGAAACTGGAAAAGGCAATGAAATGGATTCTCCTCTACAAGTCTCCAGAAAGAACACCACTTTTCCAACACTGATTTTAGTCCAATGAGACCTGTTTTGGACTCCTGGCCTCCAGAACGGTAAGATAATGAGCTATGTTATTTGAAGCCACTGAGTTCATGGTAATTCATTACAGCAGCAATAGAAAACTAATACAATCGTGCTACTATAGTTACCCTAAGGACTAGTTTTTTCTGGTCTGGCACTCAGGGTAAAATTTTTTCTCTTAGGCATTTTTTAGGAAATGCTGTTACTTTTGACAAATGAAACTTTATATCTTGTGGTTTTAAGTGCTTTTTCTGTAGAAAATATTAATGAAGAGATATAGGCATGCCTTTCTACTCATTATTCTCTTTTAAAATACTAATTTAAGAAAAAACTTGTCTTTAAAATCTCTAATTATTTTAATCATTTCTGCCTTTTCCCCTGATTATCTTCTTAGACATATTTAAAATGCCTCTTTCAACTAATCTTAAACCTTTACCTTAGAGTCAAAAGCCCTTATGTATTTGAAAAAGATATAAAAAACAATCTTTTGTCCACCTCTCTAAAGGAAAAGTGCTTCTTATACTACTCAAATGGCAGATATTATCTTGCCATTTATCAGGGCATTTTTCTTTTTAATCCTTGTCTCAGTGAGTGAAAAGCAGACAATATCCTAGAGAAGAAAATGGTAAATTTGTGTCCTTCATTTTCTCCCTATAATCTCCATATATCTGTATTTACAGGTATTTTTAAGAGACTTTCATCCTTTCTAAATCTTTCTTTCTCTACTTGTATTCTCAATCTTACATACTCCCTATTCTTCTGGAATCTTATTCCATAAGTTAATTTTTTTATCTTCTTCCCATATTCTGAAATGCAAACTAACAAACACATGACCGATTCCTTTCACTAGATCCTGTTTCTGTCTCAAATATTCTTCTCTTTCTTGTCTCTTTTTATTTCAATACCAGATTTCTAATTCCTTACCTTTCATTTATACTTCAAATTTGGCAACCTGGATCCCATACCAACCTCTCAACTGAAATTATTTTTATAAAAATCATAGATGACCTCCTGATTGCTAAATCCCATGAGAACTTTGAATCTTAACATTCCATGTCAAAACATAATATCTTTAATCTGTAAGCATTCTTTATAGCTAAATAAGAAGTGATAGCCGCATTGAAAGGGCAACTTATATAATTTTATAATCCAGAAAAAAATACAACTTGTCAATAGATATGAAAGCATTCACTCTATTTGTTTGTTGAATACCTGTTAAGATATTTGAAAATTATTTTTTATTTTCAGTGCTGGTGAGGCTGTGTGAGCAGCTATTCTCAAGAGTTGTGTGCAAAATTTATGAGGATGTTCATCAAAGGTGTTTTACTAATGGCAAAATTTTAGAAACAAACCACACTTCCACTATTTGAAGTAATTGATTAAATTATAATATATTTTATATACCTGAAGTCTATGAAGATGGTTTAATGGCATTGGAAAATGATTAAGATATAGTAAAGGAAAAAAAAAAAACTTACAATGCAGTGACTCACTTCTGTGGGGGAGAAGAGAAAAAAATTCATAATATTTTCAGTGGTTATAAATGATTTAAAGAGGTGTTTTTGCTTTGCCTTTATGTTTTCCAAATTTGTACAAAAGGTATTAATTTCATAACTAGAAATAAACAGAAAAATTTTTGTTTTAAACCACAATAAGCTATAATAACAAACCAGTTTATAAATGTCATTTTGGGGATCTGAGATTTTGCTAAGTCTACAGAAACGCCATGAGTTTGAGATGATGTTACTTGAAAACAGTCAGGAGGCAACAGGTCTGTGAGGTTAGTTAAGATAGACTCAAGTGCTCTAACCTTCAGAAATGCTCATGTTTGGACTGATAATCTCTTATGGAGCTGGAGGAAGCTGATTGAAAAAAAAAATGTGCCTAATAAGAAGGTTGTCCCATCTTATTTATCATGGAAAAGAAAGCAAGTCTATGGACTTCATAAGTAATGGAGAACTGAATATGGCCTCCTGTTCAGGGAGAAGAGTTCGTAGAAGTTGGTGGAGGCGTGATTTTGGATGGATCTTGAACAAGTCAGGACTTGGTCCTACAGGCCCAGCCCACAGGGGGAGCAGATAGGAGGCCATTATGCTCTTGGAGGAATCAGGTGACACAAGCCTGAACTAAGACCCTACCCAGTGCAGGGGAAAGGAAGAACCACCATAAAGAACAAATTGCTGGTGCCTGGCATTGTTTGAAGGCAGGGGTCAAGAAAGAAGTACAGGTCAAAAATGACAACATTTTGAAGCCAGAGGGTGTCAAGAAAACAATGGAAAATATCTCAAAAATGCAGTTATAAGTGGAAGTTGGTTTAGACGGAAGATGGTGAATTTGGATTTTGATGGAGCATGTGAACAAATGGCAGGACACTGGTGCAATGTCCACCTGGTGGATGAGAACACAAGAGAGAAGTTAGGATTGAGTATAGAATATGTAAAATATGTAATTATAAACTTTGTGAATAACTTTGGATACAAATTGAAATTGTGACTTTCTGTGAATGAAATCACACTCATGTTGTGAATAGATGATAAAGGCACAGATCTTTTTTTTTATTGTTATACATCAATTCCATTTCACAAATGCCATCAGATTTCTAGGCAACACAATTCAGAGTTTATTCTTCTTCTTGGGTGGTTAAAACCACTGACGTTGGCCTTGGACATTTATAACCTAATTTGTCATAGCTTATCTTACTCTGGAAATTAGCTTCATATACTAAGAAAGGTCTTTTCCTACATAAGAAAGCAAAATCCACTAAATCTCATCCCTGAGCTGTATTGTTGTGAAATTAATTCATTCTGATGTGGGAGAAATTCTGTCATCAAAATCTTCAACGTGATATCTGTTTGGGTTATTTCTCACTCCTAATTACCCAGATCAGAGTAAGGAAGAAGTAAAACCAAATGGATAATGCAACAATTTTAGTGTGAGAGTTGTGTAATTTAACACAGTGACAACATTTGTGTTTGTGAACATCTGTAGCTCGCAGAAAGTTTACCGCTGTGCTTTGTTTGCTTCAAGTGGCAAGATTCCTTGCTTGAGTCCTGGTTTCTCCCCCAACAGATTCTGTGATGGTAGACACACTTTTTATCTTTATTGGGCCTTCCTTTTCACCCATTAAATAGAGATTACAATACCCTGTGGCCCTAACTCATAGCGCTAGCAAAAAATAAGATAATAAATGTGAAATTGCAGTGGAATCTATTTTAAGTGTTAGCCAAATCTAATTTTTGGCACACATCACATTTGCAAAAGACTCCCTTAAAATCATGCAAAAAAGGTGACAATGAAAAAATAAATATTGGGTGACCCATTTGGCAAAGCTTTATTTGAATGTAATAGGTTTTCTTTAAAAAGCTAACAAGCACTTTCAAAGTTTGTTTTGTCATCCACATATGCATGTGTGTGTGTGTGAGCTCACACACACACACACACTCAATGTGACTCTGCAGATATTGTTTCTTGGGATTGGCTGCCATTTGCCGTCACTAATCAGACAGTTGTTAGATGTGAAGGTAGTTGAATGATCATAGCTAATTTTAATCAAATCAGTAAATTGAAACTCAAAAAGGTATTGGCAGTGATTTACATTTTCTTCAGGAGTTTGCAATTCAATAATATCAGACCTTTCCAAGAAACACCTTTTAGGTCTTTAATGTACCTCTATCTTGAGTTGACCAGAGCCCTTTAATCCTATCCAGTATCAATTTAGAAGGCACCATCTTTATTAACTCTTACAAATTGAATTGTGTTCCCTTAAAATTTGTATGCTCAAGTCTTAACCCCCAGTACCTCTGAATGTGACCTTATTTGGAGATAGCATCTTTACAGAGGTAATCAGTTAAAATGAGGTTATAAGGATGGGTCCTAATGCAATGTGACTGCTGTCCTTATTAAAAAAAAAAAAAAAAAAAAGGAAATTTGGAGGCAGACACATATATAGGGAGAACACTTGAAGATGACGGCAGAGATCAAGGTGACGATTCTATGAGTTAAGGATTGGCTATGGGTGGTTGCCAGCAAACCACCAGAAGCTGGGGTGGGAGGTATGGAACAGATTCTTCCTCAGATTCCAGAAGGAACCAACCCTGCTGACGCTTTGATCCTGAACTTTTAGCTTCCAGAACTGTGAGTCAATACATTTCCGTTATTTATGGAACTGATTTATGGTACTTTGTTATGGCAGCCTTAGCAAACTTATATAACAACAAATCCCCTCCTCCAATTTACAAGTTTGGAGAACAAATGAAGAGGAAACTTTAGCATGTAAATGATTATTAAGAAAAGCTATATCCTGCGGGTATTCAAAGCTAGTTACTTTTAAAACATCCATTACCAAAGAGATATTATTTTTATTCACAGACTTGCTGCTAAATTATTTGGAATATTTTGGTTAGAACAGATTTCTTCTTCAGCAGAATTCCAGCGAAGTAGTGTGAGTATGGGCTGTGAGCCAGGATATAGAAATGGTTTCATGATGGAGAACAGAAGCTTATAATGGGATTAAATTAAAGCTACCTCCATCTTTATTTAGCTTTTAAATGTGATAATGCAGTGAAAACATCCAGTTCCGTGCCTGGAACATAGTAAGTGTTCAGTAAATAAATCTAAAATCTGAAACCTCTGAAGTCTAGGTAGAGTCACCCAATTTGATTTTAAATAGGTAAATGTTTTTGAAAACTGTTCTGTGAACTCTGCTGTGATCCATATTGGCTGTTAAGCATAGCTCCCAAACAATGTCCATCGGAACACTGAACTAAACTTGTGTATATTCTCATGCAAGAAAGTCTATAAAACTGAGCTTTTTGGAGTTATCTGTAGACATGTTAACATGTACTGCTAAGGATAGGTCAAATCAGGATATCAGACCCTCCTTTCTTTGTGCTTCTGTTATTCTGCATTATCTCTATTTTATTTTATTTTTTTATTTTATTTTATTTTTTATTTTATCTCTATTTTAGTTCCTAACACAGCTCAAGGTCATTGCTGTGTGTGTACTTCTTCCTACCAAACTCTAAGCTATCCTCAAGACAGCTTACGTCTTCCTTCTTTATGGCTCCATAGTGTCTGTCATGTGGAGGCACTCAAGGCAAATAGGAAATATGTTTACATGTTGAGAGAACTTCTGCAGGATGAAAATTACACCACATAAAATCTTAGCTGGCTTACTTTTCTGCTGCAAGGCTGTTCAGAATTGAGAGTCACGTTAACATTTCAAACTTTAAAACCTCAAGAGGCTTTACATATGTTATCTTATTTGGTTTTTAAAATAACCCCCCAAGAGAGGGTGGATATTATTATTATTATTCCCATTTGAAAAATGACAAAACTGATCCAGGGAAGAAAACTCATTGGCATATGGTGATACAGGTATGTATGAGCCTAATCAGGCTCTAAGTATTGACCCCCAGTTCAGCAGTTCTGTTGGGCTGTTCTGCTTCCTACAGCTGTCACATGATGTAATTTACTGAATGGCAGTTGATGTCATTGGCCACGTGACTTTCTAACACAGCCACTGAGACCACTGAAAATTCTGGATCTACTAAAGTCCATCCAAACAGTTTTCAGTTTTCTACACAAAGACTGAAACTCTCCTAAGATAGAGAAAATAAAGGATATATACGAAGTAAAGACATTGTAAGGGGCAAGAGTTCCAGTGACAATACACAATAAAATGAGAATAAGCTGGACGTTGGAATAAGTTGCATACCAAATATCCTTGGTAATAGGATTTTCCCCCCTGAAACAGACCAGAAATGGTAGAAATAGGACACATGTCAGTCAATCTGACTTATGTACCCTGTACAAACCCTCAGGCTTTGTAGGTTAATTCTAAGGAGTTGTTTGTAAACCTGGGCCAGTGCAGACACCCACTGCTCTTACAGAGCCCAGAGAGAAGACATCTCTAAACACTGGGATGCCTGGCATTGAACTTGCCCAGCAGCTACTTCCAGAGGCCAATTTCTTCCTGAAATTTCACTGGAGGGAAAGCCCTATTTAGCACTTAACAATACCTATAAACGCACATGTGGGTTCATACATATTTTCTTTCCATATGTATTTTCTTTATATGTATAGACATATGTGTAAAATGTGAGGACAAGTCAGCACTTAAATAGGCATATGTATTTCACATCTGTTTCTACACATGAAGAGGGTGTGGAAGAAACAGGGGCATTATTTCTTGGCACTTGTACTATGACAGGTGTGAGTCTGCCCCAAGGACTCACAAAGTGGTGGTTTCTACAGCATGATTTTATAGATCCTAAAAACCCTGCCTTCACCAAACCTCCCTAAATGTCTTATCATGATAATAAAGGCATTATTTCAACAGAGTCTTACATAAGTGTATACATTTAACAGTCATAGCCAATTTTTATGATATACGCTTTAGATTTATTAACTCATTCAATCTCAAAATCACACTTTGGAGTTAATGCCATCGGCATTCTCATTTTACCAGTTAAAAAAAACCCACCAAGACAAAAGACAGATTTGGACACAGGAAAGCTGCCTGTAGAGTTTGTGTGTATAACCACAGTCTCCTGCCCTGGCAGTGGGCTTCTGAGATGGGAAACTGTTATGTCATTAACACTTACTGCCCAAGAGTGGATTGGTTTGTTAGTTTAGCTTCACAAAGGGCTCTGTCCAAATGACAATTGAGATGAGATTATTTCAATGCGTAAAGGGAAATTTAACACTTTGTGGAATAAAGTACTTACCACCCAGAGAGGACTCAGTGATTAGGAGGATATATAAGAGTCAAGTTTGTTTTAAAGTACTTATTGAACACCTACGATGAGCTTGATGCCATATTATCAGCTGTGGAGAGACAAAGATGAATAAATTATAATTTCTGCTTTCTGGAAGTTAATGGTACACTAAGGGTAGGTAAAATAGGCAGGTGAACGGACACAGCGTGTGCTGAGCAAGATAAAACATATAAAATAAAGTCAGCAGGTGCCAAAGTATCTCTGAAAGTATCTCTGACCAGGAGATGCTGGGAAGAGGTGACAATTGAAGTTTGGTATGGAATGAAAAAGAGTGTGTTAGGTGAAGAAGTTGGGGGAGGGCATCTTAGGAGAGGGAACACACCCTCAAAGAAGGGCTAAGGCATGTGAAAGGACCTGACCTTGTGAGACAGGTGGGGTGTGAATGGAGGAAAAGGAGCATGGGGGGAAGTAGCAGGAGAGCCATGGTTCAGCTTGTGAAGGGTCTTACAAGTCAGGCAAATGATTTGGACTTTGTCCTTTAGGCTGGTGGCTCTCATCTGGGGGTGATTTTGTCCCCCACCGACGGAAGCGCTTTGGCAATGTCTGGAGACACTGAGTTGTTACAGCAGAGAAGGCACTACTGGCATCTAGTGGGTAAGGCCAGGGATGCCGCTAAACCTCCTTCAATGCACTGCACACTCCCCACAACAAAGAATGATCTGGACCACAATGTCAGTGGTGACATTGTTGAGAAATCTTGCTGTAGGGAAAGGGCAGGGGTTTTAAATTAGGAGACTGATATCAATATCTTTATTTTTTTAAATATGCATCCTTGGGCTTTAATAGGAAGGGACTTATGACAGAGCAACCTTTTAGTAAGGAGTGGCCATTTATTGAAGGCTCGCTGTATGTGAGGCAAACCCCCAAGAGTGTTAGAAACATCGAACTTATTGCTCAAAATAACCCCATGAGATTATATTTCTCTACTATAACAGATGTAGAGGACAAACGTATGGACACCAAGGGGGGAAAGTTGCGGGGCAGGGTGGTGGTGGGATGAATTGGGAGATTGGGATTGACATATATACACTAATATGTACAAAATGGATAACTAATAAGAACCTGCAGTATAAAAGAATAAATTAAATTAAATAAAAAAAAATAACCCCATGAGAAGGTGTACGGGTAGATAAAGTATCTCAAGCAAAGTGACCCAGTTAGTAACAGCCAAGTTAGGATTTAAACCCTCACTCCAATGCCTAGGCACCTCCCCCCAACCCCTAACACTGTCCTACCCCTCCAGTCTCTGCATAACTATAGAGGTGGAAAACTAAGGTTGAATTCTGACAGTAAGAATGGGAACGAAGAGAAGCCAGATTTGAGAGATATTTGAGGCAGACTTAGTCAATAGGATTTGGAAACACATTTGATGTGATGGGGTTAATAGAGGAAAGACCAAGGATGACACTGAGGTTTCTAATGTAGATAAGATTAATGGTAGGCTATTTCATTTCATAGTATTTCACTATGAAGTCTTTAATAGTATCGAGGTCAAACAAAATTATTCCCTTGAAGTACCCAAGAAACTCTTGAGGGAGTGGTGAAAAGTGGTGATAATGGAATTGCCAGGGTAGAAGAGGTAATGAGGTCATTTCTGGACATATTGAAAATAATTAGAATATGTGGTGGAGCTTGAGAAAAATGTTCATAATCCATTAGCCTATAGGTGCTGGTTGGACCATGAGAATGCCCAGGGACAGTATGTAGAACAAGAAGAGAAAAGGACCAGGGAGAAAAATCTTGGAGAATCCTTAAGGCACACTCAAGACAGGAGAGTTCTGGAAGAATAGGTGGAGGATTCTGAAATATTTCAGATCTTGTTTCATACTTCTAAGTAGAAATATGTATGTATATATCTTTCAGTGGCATGTAAGTTCATTAGTGATATAGCTATTCATATCTTTAGATTTTGTTTGTATCTATCTATCTATCTATCTATCCTTCAATGGTAGGTCCATGGAAAAGGAAAAGGACACAGAGTTGTAGGAACTTGCACATTCCTCTGAGAATGGTCTTAACTTCTACAGTATTAAAAGTGGGCTTTCCTGGCAAAACATGTACTTGTATAATAAATCTTATTGCTGGCCC